>NW_027272159.1:0-197268 GCF_040938485.1 Diadema antillarum | reverse complement strand
GAGACAGACGGACAAATATGACGGCATAAGGTCTTTCCTTTGGACGACTTAAAAATGTTAAAAGTTAAAGTTAGATGGGTAAAATGCAGGGGAAGGTTTGGAAGGGACTGCCCCATCTAAGGGTAGGGAAAATTTAGCAATTGGCATCTTAGAAATAAACTTTTTCTGATGCACATTTAAGTGAGTACAATATACTTTCAGAGTATTGGAAATTGTTTTTTGTAAAAAAAAAATCCTATGGAGTGAAATAACTAGATGAGGGGATGATCAGGGAGGGAGTCCCCTCTCAGGGTGGGGAAAATTTTGTATGGCTACTCGAAAATAAGCTTCCTGGCCCACATTTGTGTTGTGTTTATGTGGGAGTGTGATTATGCTCCATGAAAAATTGACCATCACTAGAATGTTTAATGATAAGGTTGGTTTAATTTTAACTTCTGATGACACTTCAGACTCTGTATGAAATTAGAGGGTGCATTCCAGGGAATGTGCAAAAATACCTTCTTTGTTCTGGTCAGAACTGTCAAAAGATGACAGGAGCTCCATGACTGTCAAGTTTCCATTCTGCTTCAGAAGTTGTCGAGCAAGTGCCACAACCCTGGGCTTCAATTCAGGCCACTTGGTCAGGAAACGTGAGTGATTCTCAGGAAACATCTTTCGAAAATCTTCTTCAATCTGCCGGAATATATTTTAAGGAAAAGGGGAGAGGGAGAGAGGAAAAAAAAATCAACAGCTATCCATAATTTCACAGCAGGAATATTCAAGTCCAGGCCTGATTCTGATTTTAGGGCAAGTAAGACACTGCAGTCTAAAAAGCAGACTCCATTGTTACAACACAACTTTCTATTCTAGAAAAGGCATAACATTTTTTAAGACCACCTCGTTTGGAAAGAGGCACCATCACAACAGGAGAATCACAGTCCATGTACTTGCCCACGTACCTGCCAGTCTTGAGGAAATTTATGAAATTTCTGTACACATAAAGTTTAATTCGACACAGAGAGTGTAGCTGTTATTGTAATGCCCCAAATCATAGTCACTCTTGCATTACAAAACTTGACAAAGTTGCACATTTCATTTATTTTACGACATTGATAAGTTTGGGAATTCAAGTTGATTTGGCAAATTTAGTATTCCATCTTGATTACATAGGGAAGAAGTACATGTATCTTATTTAAACAGGTTTCTGCTATATGTTACTGTACAGTATATACATTACATGCTAAACCTATGTAAAAGCCATTGGCATTGTATTAAGATGCCCACTCACTAACCAAGCTTACATTGTCCATTGTATTGAGAAGTGCCATGCACGAAGAAGTGTTCACACTTTATTCATTGGGTCAAGTCTAGCCAGAGTTACAATCAAGGTGCTACAAAGGAGTTCATTAGATTTTAAGTACCTTGTTTAGTGTTTACTTCAACCTAATTGCTGGGCAATGTAAAAGTGGAGCAGTACCCTCCAGCTGAGAGGTGTTTTATATGAACAATAATGATTATGATAGTAATGTCTTAATTCTTTGAATGCCTATATTTTATCAATGGCTTATAAATAAAATATTTTGTGTGCTAGCCATGTTAGATTGCCCATGGGCCCGATAGTGTTAAAAGACAGGTAAAATATTTATTATAATAATATATATTATTAATATATTTATTTATAAATACATACCAAACCAGGAACAGTTTCAAAACAAGGAAACTGTTCCAAGATGTCTGATGCAGTGCGTCCCTCCTTGACCATATGTTGTCTGACAGGGAAAGTAGACTGCATCTTTTCTACAACCAGGCTAGAATCACGTGCTAATGTCGGGCAGTGTTGTAGCCAGTTGAGGTCCTCATCATAGCTGCAGCCTGCAGCAGGTTGTTGGGTATACCTTCTCGGACCTTCCCCGGACCACCATCTGTCCTTGACGGCTTGGGTATGGATGCTTTCTCATCTGTTGTGCGGTTCACATTCTTTATTCTAGCAGCCAGGAACCCTGTATTACTTCGTGCATCAAAAAAAGCTTCCTAGAGTGAAAGGAAAAGTACAACATTCATTGAAAAGTAGATATAATCTGAGATGAATACCCTCATCTTACTTAGAATTCAGAAAGAAAAATAGTCTGTTAATCCTTTTACGTGAATGTTTCTGAAGTTTTATTAATTCACTGGCCCTTAGAACTTTTTCAGTGAACTAGGGAACATGTGCATCAAAATTCAAGTGTTAACCCTAAAATAGCAGTTCTTTATTAAGACCCATATCCAGAGAGCTGCCAACTAATATTCCTCAATAACATCATTAGAGAGCTCCAAATTAATTAATTTGGAGAATTCTGTAATCCATCATTTTAACCCCACACCCTGCCCTTTGGAGATCCCTTGATTAGCATGATGTCACTATCCCGATGAACATAACATTACAATCAACACACGCAATTCAAAAGGCACTGTCACTGAGTATCACTATCACTCGAGTACGTAGGCCAGTAAAGACTCCCCTCCCGGCCGGTCTGGCAATGCCTTGCACGTTACGAAGCAAGCGTAGTCGATGAGTGCATGTACTCTGTGCATGCTGGACGTACGTGCGTGTGAGTGAGCCGAGAGTGAACAAAGGAAACAGAGAGAAAGGAAGAGAGAAGTTCGGGAATCGTGAGAACAGCAATTATAGATCAGACGAACATTGCTGTGATCAGGCAGCTCACCAAATGAGCTCGCTAATCACGGGACGGTCCCGGGGCTAGGACAGTACACAGAGAAGCTGGGTTGTCAATTTCAGGTATCTTGGGAACGGTCATCACGGAAGCCGACCAGAACAGATGGTGATTTTTGTGTATCAGAGCCCACAAAAGGAGGCGGTCAAAGCAGCACATCCCATAGACAGAAAGATCCGTCTGTCCGGAGGACTCTTTTGTATTTTGCCATTAACGCCGTCCTCCGTAGACAGACGGAAGGTTGTAGTACCCATTGCTGTGTGGATGTTCTTAACCACTGTCTCTATGGAAAATTGGGTGAGGTACCTCACCCTTCTCGATTGCGTCTAATTCACGGCCCTAGGTCGGCAAATTTAAGCTTGAATAGTTAAATCAACTATTCAAGAATAGACTACACTCACCAGATTAATGAATAATCCAATATTTCGGTCGAATTTTCAACGCAAAACACACATTAACCAGCCCGTCGCGTCGTCACGTTCAAACTGCAGAAACATACAGTATGAATCTATTAGCCAATCACATGCGAGGTAGTTTCTACGTGTTTTTTTTACTTAATAAAGTACCTCGCATGTGATTGGTTTACAGATTCAAAATGGCGACTTTCAGCTAGCGAACGGCGATGTTGCGATATGGATAAAATTTCTGCATTATAACCGCGTTACTGTGAGTATTTCGATTGCAAAATGTGAGAAATTAACCCCAAATATTGCTGCATAATGTGTAATATCATGTCAAACTTGTTTGAATGTAAAAAAGCTGCCTGTAATTTGGTTTATCGTAACGTTTTATCTGTGCGCTACTGCCACACAGTAGCTGGCATCATTGACTTCGGTCTGTATACGGAGGGTATCCGTGAAGCCAGACGCAGTCTCCGCGGAACATTCCCCGACGGACAGATACAGACCGATCTTTCGGTCAACACATCCCAGTACTATAATCTACACAAGTGCTCTCGCCCCCCCCCCCCCCCCCCCCCCCATGCATTCATAAAAAGGGCCATGGCTTTGTATTGGTAAGAGTACCGGTAAACTTCGACTAGACTACGAGTATAGACTAACGTCTCGGTAAGTCGTCATTTTGAACAGACCTCGGGTAATAGAATGACTATATCATGGGTGCCAATAGCTTAACTCGTTATAGTTGTATAGTACGAATAAGACCGAGTCTAGAGCTAGGCCAGCTACGTAAGTAACGGTTCGAAAGAGCTAGCACCGCACTCCGGACGCTAGCACCTAGCGCCCGGTTTCTGTATAAATTACTAGATGGCGTCTAGTCTGTCGCACGCACTCTAGCTGCAGCTCCACATGCTCCACATGCATTAGCAGTATTGTACAGTCGACTCATGACAAACACCTGAAAAACAGGTACCGTACACTTACTCAGTTCAAAGAATCCTACGATGTCTTCTGGTTTTAGTGGCAGCAACTTTCTAATTCGGCGATCTCCAGAATAAAATCTTTACACTTATCGGCATGATTGTGCTGTCTAACTGCTGATTAATGAGGATATTATTGAGTCGAATTTTCATTACCCGCGGCCCGAAGGCGAAGAAAACCTCATCAAAATGGCCTTGATAATGCATACTATACACATAACATATGCATGCACCACCGCGCACACACAGCTAGCTAGCTAGCTAGCTATAAATGCCGGCCATGCGCCAGCAGCGCGATCCGAGAGCGCAGAGCGAGGTCACATGACAACTTTCGTCCAATGATTTTGCTCGAATTCTCTGACTTATGCGCATGTGCAATTTCAACACCAATTAATGACACCAAAACTCTAACATCAACCTGTAATTGAATATTTCGACACCAGTTGGTGTGATTCTTTCTGAACGGGACCTAAAATCAACACCAAGAGTGTTGATATTTTTCGATTCTGTGCTGGTGTTAGATATTTAACACCCTAGTTTTTGCAGTGTGGACATAAATGAGATTAGGAACGACTCAACTTCTTAGTAAATACAACATCATTCGTAAGACTGTTATATTGATGTATCCCTCTATAGCAACAACTTCTCGAGGAGCGAAGAGAAAAATAATGAAAAAAAAACCCAACAACAACAAAGAAACGAAATGGCGGGTTGCGTCCAATTCCGGAGAGTACATACACTGTACTAGTATGGGCCCGTGTATGGGACTTTCGACGCCAGCATAACAACGCATAGGCTGTAATTAAAGAATGCTATAAGCACTTATTACACAAGAAGAGACGTGTAGTATTGTCGTCTGTGTGATTGATCATTTGTTTTGTAACGTTTCCGCAGTGATTTGTAAAAGTATTCCAAGCATCGAAAACACAACTGCTATAACAATTTCTGATCAACCTTCCTTTTTTTCTGCTTTGTGTCTCATCGCAAAAGAAAGAGGGGAAAAAATAGATACAGTATAATCGTAGTGGAAAATTAACATGATTTGCGACAGAGATTGTGATTACTCAGGACATGGACAATGTTTTTTAAACGATTTTTTTTTTGAAATACGACTTGTGTGACTTGAATAAATTGGAGTTATTGAAACAGTTGACGCACGCACAATAATTGGAAGTAAAATGTATGAAAGGCTGATAATACGACTATACAAAGCCCAAGAATCCCCCACCTATAGTGTAATCTAAATCTTATTACTGAATGGGAAACCTGTTTCTGCAAAACCATCGGGAGATATAAAATGCGGTCATCATTGGAAATCAACTATAGTCTTAATAAGCAGGGTCATTAACCCATAAATAGTTATCGGGGGAATTAATCGTTCTAATTTACAGGTATAATTCATACACAAAAGACTAGTGTCCGCTGAAGCAGGTTTGACAACATCCACGCAGATTATCTTGAAATTATCGAGCCAAAGGATTAAAGGGGAAATCCAGTCCAAAAATAAGTTAGTCTGATAAAAAAAAAAGAGAGCAAACATCTTACAAGTTCAATGGTAAAAGTTTGACTGGAATCGGATGGGGAAAAAAAAAGGAAGTTATGAAATTTTGAAGTGATGCTAATTTCTGCAAAACAGTTCTTGTACAGTGGATATGAATATGCAATTAATGAGTGAGCTGACCATGTCATAACCTCACAATTTTCCATTGATTGTGTACAAAAAAAAATGACGAAATTTCCTTGTTTCTGTCATTGAAGTCTGAAACATGATGTTATTCCTAAATAACATGATGTTATCCTAGTTAACATAACATAACATAACATAACATGATGTTAACATGATGTAACATGATGTTATCCTAGTTAAATAACTTCAGAATAGTGATCACTTAAATGTATCAGGATTTGAGCCTCGGGCATAATTGCGTTTGAATGAAAAACTTGAAATTTCACAATTTCATGTGCAAACTATATGGCAAGTTGTGGGAGGATGACATCTTCAATTTGCCATTTGCATGTTCATATTGACTGTTCAAGAACTGCATGTTTCCTCAAATGCAGCGAAACTTCAAAATGTCATAACTTCCTTATTTTTCATCCGATTTTGATCAAAATTTTACCGTTGAACTCGTAATATTTTACTCTTTCATATCAGAGTAACTTTTATTTGGACTGAATATCCCCTTTAAGGCTACGACACCAGCGCCATCATAATGCAACGCTTTTTTTTTTGTTCATCAAACCAATCAGACAAAAACATGACGAAGAGTTAGAACTCTAAGACGCAATTATTTTATCAGTACTTTATGTATAATATTATATAATGTAATATAATATAACATAAATATAATATGATATAATATAATATAACATAATATAATATGATATGATATAATAAAACAACGCTAATTATAATATAATAAAACATAACACTTATCATATAAAATAATATAATATAGATTTGATACTCTAATAATAGAACACGAAAATAACTTATTTCTCTTTGTTCGAATTTTGTGCTGTCCTGAAAGCAATACACGTATAGATGTTTAGCGATGTTTGACTCATTGCCTCTAAACTGTCATTATTACTGAAGAACACTATTGTTCCTCATTAATGGTTGCTTTATACCGGTATCTAGTTCACATTCATCTATATGAACATTTCTTGTTACCGTCATAGTTCAGATGAAGCATACTGAAATACTGTGCGTTTGTGTCATATATCAGGGAAGGAAAGAGAACGAAAACGTCGATCCAAGTCGAGCGTTATTTGAATTCCATTCTCTTGCAGTCCTAATCTTGCAAGTCAGGTAAGTTGATCTTTAGAAAGTGTCTCGGCTCGCCGATCGTCGACCGCTCTGTCGTTCCGGAGTCAGGTGTCGGCGCTGCGACGCCGGATGTACGAGCGCAGAGGCGCGCCAAAACAAGGGCAGAGAAAACCAATATCGCGCGGATTAAAACAAACACGAGAAATACACTCGCTCTAGTGGGGCGATCTCGTTAGAATTCTAGGCATGCTGATTGCAAGAGAGCTGGAGAGCAAAGAGTCGGAGTCTTCTAGCTCCATAGCAAATCTTCACCCCAATTCCGTATCCATTAACTTCATCTTTATTGTTTTCTTTATGATTGTTTGTCGTTTTATTTCGTCCACTTTATTCATGTCTTCTTCTTCTTCTTCTTCTTCCTCTTCTCCTTTTTCTTTGGGGGGGGGGTGGTAGTAGGATGGGGGGGGGGGGGGGGGGTATGTCTGTATTGTTTAGATGCATGAGGAGTCATTGAGTCACGTGGATGAGAATGCACCTTCCCAGAATTCTTATGAGCGCATTTCTAAATGTCTAGAAACCAATTAACTAGAAACTAATTAACTGTCTATTTTAGAGTAGTTTGAATACATTCGCAGGGATTGCAATAGAAAGGAGTTTAAAGGCACATCTTTTTTTAATCTTCATCTCATTGAAACTCTTCATTCCTTGTACTATAATCTAGGGTGACAGATTATGTTTATCACGTCCTGATTTCATCCATACACACATACACATGTGCCCCAAATGCATAGCTTTATGTATATATATATATATATATATATATATATATATATATATATATGTATGTATGTATATAAATATATATATATATATATAATATATCATATATATATATATTATATGCATACATATCATGTATGTGTGTATTATAGTATTACATACACGTACCCATTTATCCATGGAGGGAGATGGAGAGAGAGAGAGAGAGAGAAAGATATGAACTCATCAGTGCATCATAAGAGGCAGTAGTCATACGCACATTGTTTCAGAATACTATTGTGGGATAATTGTTATTTCAAATTTGTCATGTGAACGTCTGTGTGTGCATGCATTTTAGTGTATAGGTGACTGTGTGTGTGTGTGTGTGTGTATGTGTGTGTAAGTGTGTGTGTGTGTGTGTGTGCGTGCGCGCGCGCGGAACAGGGGAAGAGCTCTAGAGTCAGAACTTCACAGGGCTAAACACCGAGATTAATTAACATGGCGAAACATGACACACTTGGATGATTTTCAAGGCACAGTAGCTGAGATGCTCCTCATATTACGGAGAAGAAAAGTCCATCGCCTCGAAAGACACTAATACGACGTCTCCTACTCTCCCCCGTTCCCCTTTATCAATTTGTTTTCATGTTACTCTCTATCACGCTCGAGTTGTTGTCACAACAGTAATCACATCTCCAGCCGATAAAATACGCCAGCGCATGCCTGCAGATTGCATGATATTGCTATATACATGCTGGACGTGCGTAAACGCCGTATCCGTGATAAGTCATCAATGTTTTCCATTAGCGCTCTAATTGAAGAACGCCTTGCGCCCCGCTGCTGCCGTTATTTTAATGAGCCTTTTTTTAACCCTCATCCCTGTATCTCGTGTCTGATAATGAAATGAAAGGTATACACGTCATCACTGATTACAGTCCTAGTTTAAGAAGGTTGCACGTAGCACTAGACAAGCGCGGTGAAAATCAAAGGGAAATTTGTGTCATCCACAAAGGGATCAAAACGGTTTAATCGACAAAGACTAGACGATCCAATTGTATCTAATTGACAGAGTTCCGTTGAAGACATGTAAGGAGAACAGCGTTTGTACGTTATGATTATTAACTTGTATTTTACATGTACTGCATTGTAAAATATTCTCTGCTTGTTCACTTATACTTTGAGAAGCTATCAATAATGTCACCTGGCTTAATCAAGAATTATATTATGATATTTTGGGTTATTGATTTTTCTTCTTATTTGCACGCACCAGAACACTGATTTGATATGCAAAATAATACCCATAATAACTACATCTTTTCCTATCAAGAATGGTACCATATCCTCATCTTTTCACTTACTGGAAATTCACAAATTGTTGGAATGCTGTCTGCCTGTGGAGCCGACTGCAGACTTAAAACAAGGATAAATTCGATCATTGAACGAATAAATCTGATTTTTTTCCAAGCATCAGAAGTGAGTTTGAACGAGCAGTTATTGAACTTAAGTGAGTTCTTTCCAGAATGATTTGTTTTTTGTTTTTTGTTGTAAACTCTACGGTTGCACATACAATGTAGTTACATTTATGCCTTGTATCGATGTGTGATTGTACACTATACATATTTCACCCAGCACTGCACATCATCCATAATATTTCATACTCTAAAAGTTACATGCGCTGTAATTCACTGTAATTTGGACAACTGAAGTAGAAAAATATGCAGAAGGATTAAGGAGGGCATGATGAAAGAAGAAGGTTTAGAGGAGGAAGAAGAGGAAGATGAATACGATGCGGGATAAAGAGGAGGTTGAGGAGAGCAAGAAAACAAAAAAAGAAAATGAAGAATATGAAATTTGTCGACTGTTGTATACCCATTACATCACATAAAACGAGAAGTTGGCATGCGTGTTGTAATGATGACTGCCAGTCTCGTAATGTCATACAGAGCGTTTGGTATTGATCTTAGCAAAGGGGAAAAACACAAGTGTAGGTGATGTATAGATGCCATGTATCATCAAAGAGCTTTCCATTGATTCATTTGGCAGAGCTGTTGAACGAAATGTTCAAGTCAATTGCGAATCCCTTAATAGGTTTTCTCGATGAAATCATACTTATCCCCTCACACACAAACAAACTAACAAATAAACAAACAAACAAACACACTTTAACTTTCTAGTTCAAACACACACAGCAGACAAACCCTTCAGGGGGCAACAGTGATCTCTTCAAAAAAATAAAATAAAATTACAGAACGCCAATCCGGATTCCAGAACCAATCGGAGGGGAAGGGATCGACGGGGGAACTCTCGGCTCAAGATGGTGAGTGATTCTGCAGCCAGAAAACTGATTAATCGGTCACTTGTGGGAATAACTTGTTTATTGCGCTAGCTTGATTTTGTTAACCCGACGAGAGAAGAAAGAGTAAATCATTTCGTGGTATGAAGATGAAAAGGGCCAAGAATAAACAAGCTGTTTACATGATTTAGGAGGAGGATGAAAAGGAGGAGGAGGAGGAGAAGAAGGAGGAGGAGGAGAAGGAGGAGGAGGAGAAGGAGAAGGAGCGATAAGATGAAATACATTGAGTTGCAACATTAGAAGAACCTTTGCAGCAGTGTTAGCAAAATAATAAAATAAATTCTTATCAGTCTTATGATTATGAATATAACACTGGTGATGATGATGATGATGGTGATAATGATCTTCATTGTTGTTATCATAATAATCATGAGCATCATTATTGTTGTAATTGTTATTATGGTAATGATGATGATGGTAATGATGATGACGATGATGACGATGATGACGATGATGATGATAATGATGATGGTGATAATGATGATGGTGGTGGTGATGAAGTACATTGGATGATGGAACAGAAAGACAAAAAAGACTATGAAGAAAAGAAGAAAAAGAAAGAAAAGACAAAAAGAACAGAAAGAAGAAAGAGAAGACTATAGAGAAGCAAGAGGAGGAGGAGAAGGAGACGCCAGAGGAAGAGAATCAAGAAGGGAGGAGGAGGAGGAGGAGGAGGAGGAAGAGCTATAGAGGACGAGGAATAGACCATCCTATGCACAAAGCGACAATACTGTGACGACGCTGTAATGGTGATCACCTTCATAATCATGGAAGATGATGCGGAGAGTTATTGGGTCGTGGAAGAAAAATATGATGATGATGATTAATAAAAGGGGAAGGAGGTCACGGTGAAGAACCAGCGCGCTGGTTCTTCATGCGAGAGAAGGAGATGATACTGACATGCCTGGATATGGGTGTCAGAGAAGAGGGGAAGCATGTTGATGTATATATGCTATTCTCTTGAAGTTGGTTGATACTTATGAGGATCTGATGGGTGACAAGTGAGACTGGAGAGGAGGGGGAAGGGGAGGACGGCAGCCATACAAGGAGAAGTGAACACTGAAGATTAACATTATTAGACATACTCACAGAGTGTGATTGTCAATGAGTTGCCTTTGAGTTTGATATTGGCTTTAGCGCTTTCCTGATCACTAGGGAAACACTGGTATTCACTACCTATTTACAGTTTTAAGGACCGACTGCTTTAGATTCGTTCCACGGGAAATGCCGATTAGGACTATAAAGTGTTTTCGGAACCGCTATTGCCAAGAGACTCGAAATGGGGACCTGCAGATTAAGAATCGAGCCGTGGTATTCATCACTAGGCCACAACAGTTTCTCGTATAAACGAAATATGAAGAGAGAGAGAAAAAAAAGTTAAAAACAAAACAAAACAGGACCTCCATTTCCTTACTCATGGTAGTGAAGTTGATTATAAATGACTCATTTTGGCAGAGGTCTAGATTGTAAGTTCGCTAACGACAACGTATTGATGAAAAATAATGACTGAAGGAAGTGTCTGCAGTTAATTGTTGCTGGTAGTAATTGGAACAGAGCGCTGTCTCAGTGAAGCGTTGATACGACCTCATTAGGTCCAACGATTATTGTTCATTGTCAACTCGTGTTTTTCATTACGATATAACGATGGTGAATGCTCCATTTCGCTCGTATATGACGTAAAAAGAGACGTGCTTGC
This sequence comes from Diadema antillarum, assembly GCF_040938485.1. Classification (NCBI taxonomy): domain Eukaryota; kingdom Metazoa; phylum Echinodermata; class Echinoidea; order Diadematoida; family Diadematidae; genus Diadema; species Diadema antillarum. Next base: position 185,622 of record NW_027272159.1, on the reverse strand, counting down.
TGAATTCTCTTCATGAGTTAAAGGAAAATTCTACTCAAGAACCATGTTGACTGTGATGTAAGGAGTGAAGCAGAATTAACGTGATACCATGGAAGTGCATACCGATATTTTGTTAAAATCTGACAAAATAGAGGCTTGATAAGTTTGCTATTTTCATGCGTTATTCTCAACCGTGATATCGGTTGCATGACGCAATATGCAAATCCAGATTGGTTGATAATGACGTCGCTTTAAAATCGAACCCCTGTTTCTTACCTTTTTGTGTGTACAAATTCACACAAAATGAAGAAAAAGAAATCGTCTTGTGTCTGTTATCAAATAATGACCTATTCCCCTTAAAAAAAGGCAGTGCTAGGTCACTACAGATGTAATATAATTCTATGTAAAGGATTTTGTCCTTTTATGGAGTCACTCAAGAAACGATCAACGAAAAGAAATTTGATGAAGCTTTTACTGACTAGCATGCTTTCATTCACTCAATCTCTGAAAGCCAATTTAAAAATGGAGCTCAATTTTACACTCATCATGGACGAAAATATACGACCTGTATTATTGCAATGCCGATAATAATGTTGCGCTAAGGCAAGCGGCAATTGGTAATGATAAACAAAGAGGTTACGGACATACAGAACCTATATTAAGATGATGACAAACAACAGAGTATTCTGCATTCCACATGGTTCCTCAACAGGGCAATCGGCTTTGGCTCGGAAACTGAAGTGGTTCTATTCTTCCTCTTCTTGTTCCAGTCGTCTGCCATGAGACAAAACGACGGTTACAAGAAAACCTTCTTTGATTGGCATCTTTCTTCTCGTTGACCCTTTGCGTATTATGCGTGCCGATTGGTACAGAAAACACCCATTATTACGTTGTACACACTGGCCAAAGTTCCTGGCACAGAAAGAGTTTTAGTAAGCATGACAGTCAGGAGAGGGTGAGCTTTATCAATTCTAGAACTGACCGTGATTCACATTAATCTGTATCATTGTGCTCACATCAAAAAGTAAGGGAATTTCTCACGCCTCGGCGTTATCGCAGATCTTTCTTTCAAAACCAACTTAAACTGAGAAGAGTTTTCAACTCTTATACATAAACAGACAGAAGCGATCTTTTAAGATGCAAACATTGAAGTGAAATTCCACTCCGCCTTCAAGTTGATTTCGAATGGATGGTAAAAATCTGAACCAGTGAAAGCTGTTCCATTGTTATCTGACAGAGGAATATTTATGTAAAGGTGTTGTTTTATACATGCATTACAGTCAAAGCAGCAAGTGTCATGCGTGAGACTATAAACCTGTTGTTTTTTAATAGACATAATTACTGAAACATTCAAGTTTTTGATAATCGCGGAACCCTGTCCCTTTACATCTCGACAGTTATAAGTGCGATAAGCTTATTCATGTCCATCACATTTTAAAGTGCAAAATTCAGGAGAAGGCCTGATGTAGTTTCTCGCTGATGACTGTTGGAGCAAATCGATCAAAATCAGGTAGTAAAAACCCCGTTCCAATCCAATACGAAATTCTTAATGGCAAACACGCAACTCAATAATTGGAAGAGAAAACAGGATACTTATAAAAGCACCTCTTTCTCACCCATAACAGTGATACACGATGGACCGACGTGGATATTATAGTGTCTGCATGTATAACCTTTTATGTAAAAGTCATTTTCATTAATTTAATAAGTTGGAACACCTGTCCATTGAAGGCCCACTCAGCATACCATAATTTTAAGTCAAGCTCAACTTTTGAGATGGATTCTTCGTTAAACACTCTTCCAGATACTCAGTATACTTACTATATATTTCAATTTAAATTTTTCGTTTCATGAACTATACAGGGCCCCAGTTGATAGGCTACTACCAATACATGCTAGACTATAGAGGTGTATGTTTTGTAGAGATCTAATCAGAGCACTGTTCAGTTTGGGAAACGGCTGAATTTCAGAACGTTGACGTCATCACAGATGACAATCTTGTATCTAAAAAAATGTTCTCATGCAGTTGACTTGTAGTGGCGCGGCTTCTTTGGAAAACAACAGTCATTGTATTTTCTGTTATCTTTATTGTAAAGTACTTTCTCAAGGGACTGGGACAACCTCTTTGAACCAAGGAGATTAAAATCTTTTGTTTTGAACAGTTTCAAAACCGTAAACTACTGAAATTTCACTATGAAATTGTCAAAGAGATTTTTCTCCTCAACCTGGGGAAAAGCTCTTTGGAAATTGTGCACAAGAGCGCCATCTGTAGTCTGTACATTGTATAAGTTTCCTGTCAGAGGTCACGCTGGAAGAGTGGGTTTATGTTCTACGCCAGAAGAAGAGTTGGACTGCATCTCGAATCCGGAGGCATCCTTCCTCCTTTTTCGATAAAGAGGATTCCTTCAAGATGAGTGGAGGAGTATCATATTATGGGAGCAAAATAAGCCTCGTATCGAACGCAGGAATTCGATATGAAGGTCATTTGTTCTCTGTTGATACCAACGAATCGACAGTGACACTGTCGAAAGGTACGTTTTCTTATAGTGTGTAGATATGCCTTGCTCTATGACACAATGACTTCCACCAGTGTCCACCGTATAAACTTTTAGAATGTTTACGTCAGTGTCAGGGGTTGTTTCCTTTTTTGAAGACGTTTGACTTGCTTGTTTTGCTTTTTTTTCTGACAAATTACTGTCATTAGTAAGAGGCCATTCACCACTGCAGAGTTTTTGGTACATTAATACCATGATAGAATAATATTTCATCTCAAACAGATTGTACAATTACTTGATACAAATCCAGGGTAATTAAATTTACATAGTGCATACTAGGCAGGCGGTAACAATACACTCCTACGTAAACATTGTTACAATTTATGGTTGAGGGGTCTAATTTTTGTTAGATATCGCGCACGAAAGTTTGTGATGCTCTTAAAAATAGAATTATTCCACAATCGTACCTGAATTTCCCAATAAATATCATTAAAATGCAGAAAAATCACCTCCCAGAATCTCCTGATGATACGATGACGGAGTAGTGCGCTGTCGCCGTTTGTATGTCTGACTTCATTTTATGCGCTCAATTTCTCGGGGTATGTAAAGGTCGCGCAGCTGCCCTCTGTAGTTTCATGCGTGAAAGTGTCTGCCCCTCTGCGGCTGTAACATGCCTTTTTCGGCTTTCGTAGAATATTTTTTCACTTGATATCAAATTTGTCCCTGTTATTAAGCAATACGTAAACGATCGAACGAACAAATTATGAATTCTATCGGCTACGAACCAGACAAGCGAGACGACACGTCTAGGCTACAACTTTTTTTAAACAGAGTTTAAGCTAAGGTAGGTAGGCCTAAATTACAAGGTAAAAAGGGTAAATTACAGAATACCGGCAACCAATCACGGAGAGCGCAAATCGCTCTGAAAAGAGCGTAATTACGCTTGCCGATAGCAACCATCTGAAATATTAATCCGATCTGCGATACGGTCCGTGATTCGGCTGTCGACGATTGCATTTGTTTACGTGTGTTTTCCTTGATCTGTGCGGTGAGAAGTGTGGTATCTTACGTTGTTGGGGGTTTCGGGGGTGTCCCCCGAATAATGTAGTTCTAGATCCTGACGATGCTAGTCTAGACTAGCCGTTAAAATTTACCCGAATTTACGATGAATACTCACGTTTTTAGGAGTTGAGGATAGTCCGTATCACAGAAATCGATAGCAATTTAGGTGAGACTAGAAAACAATCACTTATCTAATTGCTGGTGCTAGTTTACAGTAGAGCTTACGCACTGTGTGGGTGCTCTTGACAGCCCACCATGTTGACTCTATCAGAGACTCCAACTCTCCCGTTTTCGACGGGAGATCTCCCGCCGAAAACCCATTTTTGCAAAATTTCCCGTTCTCCCGTTTGAGATTTAATTTCTCCCGCCCTGGCTCTTTGTCTCCCGTTGGAAAATATTTCTTACATATTTCTATCGTATGTTGACAAATAAGCCTTAGATAGCACCAGAGAGCATCTAAACCCCTGGGAATTTCGCGCTTCGCACACATCAACTTTGAGTCTCCCGTTTGCTAGGGGTTTCAGTCGGGAGAATCTCCAGATCAGAAGGTGCTTGGGGTTGGAGTCTCTGCTCTATGCAGTCGTACAACAGTACCTACACACAACAGCTTATGATGCGTACGTGTGCAGTGGTAGCGCGTATTGAGTCTGCAGAACGCGCGCATGTTTACTAGTACAGTGTACAATACGTATAGCAGTTGAGTGCGCACTTGTCTCTTGACAATACGCGTATACGCGCTGCCTTGCCAAACTACAATAGTGTGTAGTGTGATTGATCGTGAATGACTTGTGTCGAAAAGAGTGAAAGGAAGAAGAGCTGCTAGCTGTGATGACGTCATCACCTTTAAAATAGTTCCGTCAAAATCGGCTCGATTTTCTTTATCGACGATTTACTCGAGTTATCTTGATTTAGAGCAGTTTTCCTCCGAAATCACGCAATTTTCATAAAAATTGTGTGGTCAACCTACTTTTTGAAGGCCGTTCCGTTCCCGGGCTTTTTGGGGGCCCCAGACGACGGGAAAGATGAATTTCAGCCCTTCGGGCTGAAATTCATCTCTAAGGGAGAGCCGCCGGAGGTGAGGCCTTCGGCCCCGCCTCCGGCGGCTCTTATACGCACCAATATGCTAATTTATATGAGGCAAAACCGGTATTCTGTAATTTCCCCGGTAAAAAATTTGAAATTTGGTGAAAAATTTGTTGGAAATCGAAATTTCTTACCTGCTTCCTTCTCGTGTTTAGTGGTTGTCAGGTATGTTTATTCCATGGCATGGGCGTACTGGCAAATTTTGCACTTAGTCCCACGCGTAATATTGCTTGCTATACGCAGTTTCGCTATGCGCGACCATTAAGTCCCTGCGTAAGATCTAATCCCCTTACTATATTGATGTCAGATGTATGTAGGCAGGAGGTCTAGAAGATTTTAAAAAAACCAATTCTTACATTAGACACGTCTAGGTAGATCTATTATCTACATCCTGACTTGACAAATAAAATTCTAACCTTACATAAAATGACTGAAGAACTCAGAATTCATGGACGTGCTCCTGGACCTGGTGGTAACAGTTAGTGTTTCTAATAATCTATTTCATTGATAATTGTGTAAAAATAAATTACTGTTTAAAGACAAAGTGCAAATTTATCCAGAACTGTGTGTTAGAAATACATTGTAATGTTAGTGTCATTATCTGAGTACAATTCACAAGTAGGTTGCTGTCCTGACTCCCGCTGAATATTTTTTATTGGCACCTGCACCTGCACCAAGGTTTGCACGTAGAAGAATTGCCCATTCACTCCGTGAACAGATAAATTTTACCTGTGCCGCACTCCGCTTATTGGCTCGCTTCTCGACGCTCTGCTTTGCTGCACAGCTCAGTGAGCTCCATTTACTACATGAGATCTCTGTAGCGTACACTGGTCCGTTATACTCACTGAACTATGGATACCAACCGTAGCTTGAAATTGTGCAATGCATGGCTGACTTTAATTCCCGAGCACAGCCCGAACCTCGCCGCCTGTTTCGCAGCCTGTTCAGACAACGCCACACAGCGTACACTGCACTCCAACATGAAACGGCAAAATAGCAACAAAAATTCATTCAGTGTAATTTGGTTGGAGGGATGTCGCTCTCTACACACACATGTCACTGCCATACAAATTGAACGTAGAGCGATCTACACACAATATCAACGAACATGTCCACATACCTTTGCAAACTCACACGATAAAATCATTCAAAAATATGACTTGACCAAAGCATGAACTCACCAACAATATCACTGAGGTTTTCCTCAAATTATTCACAACACGAATGGTGGAAAAATCCTTCCAAAGTATGATAGCTGGAAATATTACAAGTTTGATATAACTTGCTCAGGGAATCGCGAGGCAGATTGTCGCACTCATAGTCATAGGTTTTAACATTGAGGGAAAATATGCAAATGAATTGGCATGAACACCCAATGAACTAGGAGCTTGGGTGTAACTCCAGTTTTTGAATGAACAATGACATGCAAGCGTGAGGAGGCGTCGTAACGAAGGGCGCACACGCGGGATTTCGGCGAATTCTGCTACGTAGTTCGACCTCCCATGCAACAGTTCGACCATGTGCTAAAGCATATTGGCACCTGCACCAAGGTTCGACCGTATGCGAAAGCATCTAGAATTTCTAGGTACTATAGGTTTCTACATGTAGCAGGTGGTCAAATCAAGGTTCAGGACACAACACAAAACTCTCAACGAATGCTGATCCAGTGTGCATGTACGACACATGCTTACAGAACACAGAGAACAGAATGGGCACAAACACTGCATTTCTGTTTTGGTTGTATAGGCCTAGGTATAATCAGAATATATGTACTCCACCAACGTGATTCGTATGGTCGTATGTTTGCAGTGCAAGAGGTGTTTCAGTTTGACCTTTGAAGTCTCTGCATTGCCAGTGGAGGAAGACATGACTGTTTCTTAGGTAGTTTCCAATCCACTGCTGTCCTGTGGAAGAATGAGTACCGGTACTAGTGTACATTTCATAGTTAGTAGGCCTACCCTTTGGATTCTTCAGCTCTTCCCTCTGATTGTTCTTCCCCCTCTGTTTTTAACTTTGATGTATGAGTTAGCCTTGATTCCCACTTCTCCATCCATGATTGGTATAGAAGTTGAAGTCTGGCAATCCATCCTCCTGTTCCCCAGAGTGTCCCATTCTAAATCCTTGACCATTTTGGAAACTCTGCTCTGTTACTTGTAGTCATTCATGCAACATCCAGCAGCTTGTACTTTGAACAGATTCTATGAAATTAAATTTCCCCTTTGTGATACGGATCCAATGAGCTGCTGGCGTACTCTAGGATAGGTCTGACTAGTGTTGTATAGGTAGGGACTTTGATGGTCTTGGTACAGAACCAGAGATTTCTCATGAAGCTGAGGACCTTGTTAGCTTTTTGTAGTTGGTGTCCCATCTCAGTTTGTTGTTGATTTCTTTCTGGTCCCTAGATAGGGATGCGAGCTAACTACTTCAAGTGGCTGACCTCAGAAAGACAATTAGTGTACAAAGTGTAGTTCCTATTTGGTGGATTCTGCTTTTTGGAGTTCTTCCTGACAGAACATTTGGATGGATTGAAGGACAGAGCCCATTTGTTCTGCCAGTCTTCCGGTTGATGCGGTTCTCTTCAAGAGACCCTAAGTCTTCTTGGGAGTTATTGTTCATCTTTGTTACACTATGTCTAGACTACTTGCTATCAATTGTGTCATAAAATTCATGATGTATACATTTTGTAGCAGACCCAACTACTATAGTGCAGTCTTTGACTTTTTGGTTTTCTTGTTTGAAATACGTGCTATTCCAAAAGTGTCTGACTAGTCTTCTTAGTGTTTTTTGTGCAGTAGATCTAGACTGTGAACAGTGTACATTATCATAAACTGCAATCTCTCTCAAGATTATTGACTTCCCAAAGAGGCATTGTAAATGGGAGGTAAAATAAATGACATATGGTGACAGTATTTTTTCCTGTCTAGGGGTTTAGGGGCCACACACTGTTATGACCTCACAGTGATGTGTCTGCTCTGATCCAGTGTGCAGGCAAAACGTTGCTGCTGCAAACCGGCGATGCTGGGAAATTTGGTGAAGCTTATCTTTTAAGCTCCCGTTTGTGTGCAATTTAAATCGTGTGCCTGACTGGTAGAAAGTTGTCGGATTAAACAGCCCGAAAAAAAAATCTTAAATTTCATAAAAATCAGATCTCAAGACTGCTCTCTGCTACGGACTGTGAGACAAATACACAATTTTACAAAATTCACGGAAAAAGGTGGCATAGATTGACTTGACAGTGATGAAAACTGCTCAAAATTTACGACTTTTCCCTGCTTACGGAATGTCAGAAATGCTTGAGCAAATACGTTAGTAAGTATACCTTCAAGTTTCATTATGACAAACCTAGAGGTGGCCCTTGGGGCAAGTATCAAATTGGGGACCAATTTTCACACTTTCATCTTTTTATTACTCTGTGCACCACAGTGTAAACCCCCTGTGTGCCACATTAATTTGATACTGCAATGCAGTAATGCTTTTGGAAAACATTCTGTTTTTCAAATTCATGTAATTCTTTTCATAAATTTTTGTTATGCTGGGCATGCAGTGAGCAAAGTTGTAGAGAAAATTTCAAGCTTTGCTACAATCAATGTAAATCTAATTACAAATTTATTATTTTTCTTTCAAATGACCCGCAGCTATATTATTTTACAGGCATGACTTTTGCACAAAAAACAATAGACAGAAACTTCGAATTTACTCGTAAATCCACTTTATATTTAATCACCACACAATGCGTGTTACATCAGAGAGGAACAGAATTACGGGTGAGGCTTTCATTTTACTACGATGGCATTTGGCGATTTATGAATTGGTTTGGGCGGATTTTTGCGTTTGAGCAAAATATGCAAACTTGGCACGCCATCTACTGAGTCAGGAGTGCAAACGTGGCACTGCATGGTCAAATTTTGAGCAAGCTAGGCGGAGGATACCATTATTCACATACTGTATACGCTATAATTTTCGCGTACATAAATTTTCGCGAATTGCCGCTGTCACACATTTTCGCGAGTGGTTAAATTCGCGATTTGGGGACCAGAGAAAATATGAAGTGGCAAAGAAAGTGTGAATTTTCAACTTACTAGCAAATAAGAATGATACTAGTTATACACTGCATGAAAAAAACTTACCAAACTCTGCGAACTAGTAAGTTAGAATTCAACATTTTTGAAGTGGTTAAGTCCATCGCGCTAGATTTCTGACGAGTGGTCCCCTTGCGATAATGGATTGGCTCTCTACAGTATTCGTAAGTAGACGTGGACGTGCGTAAAAAAGCTTAGCCAGTATGGTCTGTTCGGTAAGCCGTGACATGGTATACTAGTACTGAAATGTTCGTATCATCAAGGCAAGGGATTCATTTTGGAAGGTAATATTTTCGCGTGTTGTTAATTTCGCGAATAGCTCCTGACTCGCGAAATTCGCGAAAATAAAACCCCCGCGAAATATATAGCGTATACAGTAGCCCCCCCCCCCCCCCCCCTTGGAATCCCAGGTTGCCCTGATTCAGTGAAGCCCCCAAATTAGATAATCTTATGGGGAAACAAAAAATCTGTTTGTGGAACCAGAAATTACAGAGTCAGTCTTATAAGTTAAGAATATATTGGTGATACTTCGATTTTAATTATTATTTTTTTTTTAAATTCAAATTCAGGGGTGACCCTTAAGGGCCGAGACCAAATTCAGGGCCTAGTTTTCACATTTTGATCTTCTTTTGGAAAATGCACAATCAAATTTTCTACAAATTTTGCAAGTATTAAAAATCACCATAGACTGTACAAATCGACACTGTGTCGCTCTTGAGGCCCCCAAAGCCCCCAAGTTTGCTACTATATGTCCTTCTATGGTGATGCAGTCTGCAAGAATGCAGGGAAGGTGAATGTGCAATATTGAGGTTAACACACATAAGTTACAAAGCTACAAAGTACCTATGAATCAGACTGCCACAGGGAAACAAGAAAAGGATTGTGTTGCGTTGTCTTAGTGAAGCAAGATGTTCAATTGAAATGGGGTCTATGGCTCTGAGAGGCTGTGCACAAACTCTTCAGGAAATTTGCAGTCATGCCAAGTTTTAAATGAATCATTTTACATCATTTACATCATTTTCTGTAGTTATAAATAACTAAACTCTTTTATCTTCAGGGTCATTGACTGGTGTATGATATTCTGTGCCCCTTAGACTAAAGCAAACTACACCAAACAAAACTCGAGGCTGTTGGGCACATGAGGTGCACTGTAGCAGTCACATTGAGAAATTGCTACATTTAATTCTAATTCTTCCCAACAGTTCGCTCCTTTGGGACGGAAGATCGGGAGTGTCCACATCCGGTGGCCCAGCGAGATGAGATGTACGACTACATTGTGTTCCGGGGGTCCGACATCAAAGATCTCCTCGTATGTGAGGCCCCAAGAACCCAGAGCACCATTGCGCAGGATCCAGCTATTCTGCAGGTACATGTTTAATTTGTGATGAAGTAGATACTGGTACTTGGAAGAGGAAACTTGATATTCTGATATCATTTTGGGATGACATATAAATATCATGATATTGAAAAGACACTCTTAGAGAGGACTGCACATCACAAAACTATATTTTGTGGCTTAAGATAATATTAAAGGGACTGTACAGTACTGGTTGAGGTGAGAATTCAGCCTGTACCGTTTTGCGAGATATTTAGAAACCACTCTATGAAATGTTAAAGAGCATACAATTTTAAGGGGAATCAAAAGTTTACTTGATGAAAATCGGTTTTGAAATGACTGAGATATCTAAAAACAAGGTAAAACAAAGAGATCCTAATAAAAGTTGTGGCCTGTCAATTTTATTAGGGTCATTTTTTGGGATATCTCAGCCATTTTAAGACCAATTTTCATCAAATAAATGTTGAATCCTTCTTGAAATCACATGCTCTTTCATATTTCATAAGAGATTTCTCATCTCATAAAAAAAATGTTATAAACCTGAAGCCTCGCCTCAACCAGTACTGCACTGTCCCTTTAATTCATACGATCATAGTATTGTGGTGATGTAAAAATTGTTAGACACATTGTATTTGCTGTTTAATGACACTAAATGGAGAATTTGATCCCGTAAGTTTGTTGATGGTGACAGTAGAAACGGATTTGCATAATTCGTTGTGATTAAAGAAGTAAGCGATTTCTTTTTTTTCCCCAATTTCATGTAGATGTTATGACATGTAATGTTAAATGTTTTCTGCCTGCCTATGCAATTTTTATTTATTTATTTTTTTTTTTTGGGGGGGGGGGGGGAGGCAGGGGCTGGCTGTTAGGCTAAATGAATCAACAGTCAAGAAAAGAAATGACTGTTTTAGTATGCCGTGCATTCTAAATGCTCTGGATTGTATGAATTAGTAATGTCAATCTTAATACCATGTGTAGATGCGCTTCATTCTTTTGGTGTTGTCAAACTACCTGTATGAAAAGCTGAGACAAATTGACACAGATTGGGGTATTCATTGATCAGTAGATAAGAACACATTCCCCCACAGAAATTTCTGTTAATTCTCTCATATTATTCTGGAAGACTTGTTTGTAAACATTTTCATTGATGTTCTCCCATAACAGCAGTTTAATTGCTCTTAATACTCAAAGCTGTTACCATTTCTCTCGTTTTTACTCCCCTGATCGTATGGTGCCCATAAACAGTTTTGTGGCTTTATGATTGCCAACCTTTCTTGCACAGTGTTCATAAAAATTCAGCTCCGTGTATGCCATGAAAATTACCTGTGAAAGACTTCATAACACAAAACAACGCTTGCACATGCTTACACACATGACACACCCTCTGCATATATAAGTTGTTCTATTGTCGTTTGTTTTAAGTTGTGACTTAATGATAACTTGCCTCATAAGAATTTCTAATCTCTTGGGATTATCCATCTAAAGCAGCTTGCACAGTTAGCTGGGATTGATTTTATAATAGGACAAAAATAAGCCTCCCCCCCCCAAAAAAAAAAAAAGAAAAAAGAAAGAAAGGACACTCTGTAGTTGGCCGTGAAATTACTTGAGCTTCTTATCTTACAGCAGTTTGCATTACAGTGGGGGGTGGGGTGGGAATCCCACATGCCCTGCAGAACAATTAGAGTTCATGTCTTATTGAAGACAAGGCTCATGTTGTAATATTCTCGGTATCCATGTATTTTATCCTTCCTGCTTTATGCAGCGCGCTTTGCACATATTGGATGTTGACACAATGTTGAAATTATCCACAGTTTTTTTGCTAGCAGTTTGAAGGTTGCTTGATATTGACCATATTGCTCAGATAGCTTATTTTAAAAAGATTAAAAAAACCCAGCTATTTACAATATAGTGACGGAACTATTGTGATCTTGAATGATCTATATTGAAGGACATCAAAAATGCTTTTACCAGTGTTTGATCTGTTTTGTTATTGTTCATAGCACTCTGGGGCTGTGAGCACTACTTCAACTCCAAGCTTCAGGCCCCCCAACACCTTTGCGAGTGCTCCTGCCCCATTTGCCCCCTTCAATGTCCCATACCAGTATAGTGCTATGGGGGGAATGATGCCCAATCAGTTTGGAGCAGCCCAGGCCCAGAGACCGCCGCAAATGGGAGGTAAGTAATATGTGTGTGTGTGTGTGTGCATGTGTATTGGGGGGTGGGGGGGGGGGGGGGGGAGAGGAGGAATGTTAACTGATTTGTCACAAAAAATAAAACATGTAAATAGTAAGCTACTTTTGGATTGCATGGCTGAATGTATATTGGGGAGACCGCTGTAAGGTTTGTTTTATGTTAATATTTTGTGTTTAAAAAAATGTATTGAAAAAAAAAAACAGTTTAGGTAAGAGCCATGTCACACACAGAGCTATACATGTTTACTTAATCAGAAATTCTTGTTCAGGCAAACATTGACAGCAGAAAATTTTAATACAGTTTTTTAAGAGAGCCATGCCGTGATGGACGCAAAGAGCAGTACATGCTCACTTAGTAATCAAGAATTTCATGTTCGGGCAAAGATTGACAACTGATAATTGTAATTCATTCTTTTTATTCTTCTTGAAGAGTTCCTATTGAATTCCTGTTTTATGAATATGTCTAGAACTATGTGCAACATGTATTGTCTCCTACAACCTCCTTAGTCCCATTTCACCCTGTCGTTATCGTCTTCCTGTAGAGGTAGGTCGGCAGACTCCCCCAATCACCCGCAAGTCGCCAACCATGGAGCAGGCAGTGCAGGCCTCTGGCCCACAGTCACCAGAGAAGGACAGGAAAGATGGCGGCAAGCACCACGAGAAGGATGAGGAGAGTCATCGCGACTCCAGACCCGAGCCCCAGCAGCAGCGGAGGCGGGACGATCGCAGGCCAAACCGGGATGCCAGGGATGACGGGCGCCACAGGGACAGCCAGGACGGGCGGCATCGTGACGGCCAGCACCGGGACCAGGACAGGGACGTTGACAGGAGGAGAAATGATCGGTCAAGGGATCAAGGTCGCCGACCCCAAGGTACTTTGCTTGGTAATACAACTGACATCTCCCATGTGGATGCTCTGTCAAAAGAACAAGAGTAATGATTATTACAAAATGTGCTTGCGTGGAAATGTAAAGCTGACAAGACAATTGCAAATTTTTGGCCCCTCGGTGATGAGAGGGAGTGGAATGGGACTCTGCGTTAGACATTCCTTGCACTTTTAATCTACATTGTTCTTCAGCTGTTGCAAACCTGTAATTTCTCCTTTGGGAAATGAGAAAGAATCCTGCTTGGGTAGCCATTTTGGGCTTAAGTAATTTTTAGAGATATTGTCTCCCTGCAAGCATACCTGGGTTTGGGTCATCACTCGTATTTCATGATATTTTCTTGCAGGTCAGCAGCAGCAGCATCAGCAACCGCAGCAGCAGCAGCCCTACAGGAGGGGGCGGGGCCGCGGACGTGGCCAGCGTCCACAGATGGCCAAGGAGCCAATCAAGGTTGGCACCGATTTTGACTTCGACACCGCCAATGCCCAGTACGACAAGGAGGCCATAGAGGATGAACTGGAGAACAAGCTGAAGATCGGTGGGTGCACTCCCTTCTCGTCTTCAACACAGTGATGACAGTGTGCAAATAGTCCAAGTCACAAGTCTCTAATTGCTCTGTGTAAGGGAGAGAGAGGGAGAAATAAGAAAAGACCAATTTGATTATATTTCTTGCTTCAATGGTTGATATATATGGTAGCAATTGAATACCCCTCCTTTACATTTTCTTGTGAAACAGGACCCCTCTGATCTGTAGCATTAAAGAGGTTCTAGAAGAAAAGACACAGTAGATTGCATAATAATGTAATAGTTATCCCTATTAAAGGAGACCTCTGGATGATTTTCAGATTATTACATTTGAACAACTATAAATTAGTTATACTGAGGACAGAGTTTCAAAATTTGTGATAACTGGGATGAAGAATAAGAATATTTTCAAAATTTAGAACAAATTGCAATGAACAAGGATGATGACATGGCAGAGTCACCATAAGAATGCATGAGTTGGGTTGGGGCTCAAGGGAGCAGAACAAAAGAAGAAGGCATGCATTGATTATACACAGGTGATCCCGAAAGCAAGCGGTATTGTAATGGAATTACACAGCTACATTTCTAAAATATGTGAACCTCCTATGTTATCATCCTTGTTCAGTGTAATTTGTTTAAGGTTTTTCAAAGTATTGTTTCTCTGCTCAAGAACCACAATAAATTCCACAAATCTATACATGGAGTTGTCAATTTATGTACTACATCATGTGAAATTACGAAAATCGTCTGGAATGTCCTTTTAATGTTTTGCAAAAAAAAAAAAAGACCCCAAAACTTTTATTTCATTACTTTCTAGCTAATGGCTGATAATATGTTTGGTCTCACTCTGTTTGGTACCTTAAGATAAAGATGCTGTAGTTTTGTTGCAAGTATGGCGAGTACGGATCCGCGTGTGGCAAACTGACAGGTTCCTACTCTTTTATTTCCTCCTCATTAGTGAATGGTGATGAGAAGTCTGGAGAGCATGAGGGATCAGGCAGCGAAACACCTACCAGTGAGACCCAGGATGACAAAGCCTTCTATGAGCCAGAGAAGTCCTTCTTTGACAGCATCTCGTGTGAAGCCAGCAACCCAGAGTAAGGGACAAGCCCCCCCAAGTTTGATGCTCTTTCTCTCTCTTCGCCCCCCTTCCCTCTCCCTTTATTTTTCTCTCCTGTGTAAGCTGATATTGTGTAGCTTGTGTGACCAAATGATCAAAAGTGATGATACACCTCAAAACATTCCAGAGTTGTAGTTTCGAGTGAAACAAAGACTATCAGCAGCACCTATGAGAAATATTAGTATTGTGATATTTCCAATTATATGCACCATTTTCATTGCAGGATGTAAGTTTTGAGAAGAGAAACAGGAGGGTATTATTAGTGAAGTGTGGATGGCCATCTATACAGATGAGTATATCTTTATGTGATGAATTCAGTGTATTGTGTGTGTGTGTGTGGGGGGGGGGGGGGGGTGAGGGGGATGAAGAAAAAAGAATCTGTATTGATGGGAGCAGCCATAGCTTTGCTCTTCCTGATATTAATGTTTTCACGCTGTCTGATGTATCTTGTAGGAGCCGAACCCGACCAAGCCGCCGTGAAGAGTACAAGATGAACACGGAAACATTTGGGGTTCCCTTCGCCAGGGGACGCGGACGCGGCAGAGGAGGCTACTACCGCGGGGGCTACCGTGGAGGCTACAACAACTACCAGGGCAACTACAACAGGAGTGGCTACAACTCTGGCTACAGGGGTCGCGGCAACTACCGTGGCACGGCTTGGAACAACCGGAGGAACCGCAACCAGGATTGGGGTCGTGGCGAAGGGTTCCAGCGCAGGGACCGGGATGACAATCGCAGACGAGATGAGGGGGTCAGCCAAAGTAAAGGAACTGCGGTAAGTATATAACACTGAGTGTTATATATAACATTATATATAACACTGAGTTTTGTCATAGGAGCACTTGGTGTGTTCAGTTCCCCCGTCAAAGCTTTGCACATTCCCCGTTATGTCTGCATACTAAAAGCAAAGCTTGGTATCAGTGGCAGTGCTTGCGGGAGCTGTCTTTCCTTGAATCACAATGTGTGCAGCCATTCAAAATGTCCTATATCATGTGGGGTTGTCCTTCTGAACTTTGTCCAGGAGAGATGCCGATTATGATTTTCAGTCAACATTCTTATAAATGTTGTTCTGGTTTTGAAGAGTTCCAAGTCCTGTAGGTTTGATAATACTGAAGTGAATTTGTAGTGTGTGTTTGGAATGGTGAGCAATATTTTGTGTGCCAGAAAAAGAAGAAGATCAGGGCCCCATTTCATCAAAAGATACAATGATTTTAAATTTCCTTAACACACAGGCTGCCATAGACTTATGATAGAAATTAACTTTGTAATCAATTTTAACTCTTCACAAAACAGGGCCCTGATGTGTTTCTTTGGATAAGACATACCCATCAATGTTTAACAGGCATCAGTGTTCAATGTGCATCGAGTGAGGCATCAATAACTGGATGCCGCTCCAAATGGTCTCAACCCTTTTATATACCTTCCTGCAGGGATGACCGAATAAAACTTCTCTGCAAAATATAACAAAATCTAGAAGATGGGAATTCAATTCCAGAATTCCAGTGAAGAGGATGGTAACATGTCTGTGATAAAAGAATGCCTGCATTATAATACTTGTCTTTCTCAATCTAATCTGGCATATGCATGTTTTCTCTCTATCTTGCAGGAGAAAAGCCAGAAAGAAGATATAAAAGTGGCAGAGGGCTCATAGGCGGAGTGCTGAGTGAGAGGGGAGTTTGCTCATCTGTACAAACAGACTCTATTCTTTTACAAGCAGCAGCCCTGGTTTTCAAGAGAAAAAGCTGGAAGCAAGGACCGTCAGCAGCTCTCGCGAGTAATTATTAATATTGTTTCGGTTTCTCTAATACTGGTGAACCCTCCCCCTCTTCCTTTTACCCACACAAAAGTGAGGGGGAACAAAAATACGAGAAATGTGTGATACTACCTAAGCGACATCCTGCAGTCAGGTGTGCAGATAGTGGTGGTGGTGGAGTAGATCTCCATCCCACTGTAATTTCTTTGGGGGAAAGATGAAGAGGAGTTAGGAGTATGATAGTTCATCATGATTCTTCATTGTTGGCCTGTGGCAGTGGTTCTGTGTGTCCAATGTGAAGTTTGATCGGTCTATGGGGGACGCTTCACTTGTCAGACTCTGGATCGTAACTCCTACAATGGACTGTGAGGTTGTTTTTTTGTTTTGTTTTGTTTTGTTTAATTTTAGGTCTGTCTGTTCGCTTTATTTATTTCTTTGCCTACCATTGTACATTTAGGAGCCAGTTGCCCACTTGTGCTAAATCTTTTTTTTTTTTTTTTGTCACCTCTTTTGCTGATACAAAGTGTCATCTTAAATTGAGATGGACTTCATACTCACAGGCCTGCTATGAGGGGTCTGCTTTGCTACTAATACTCACTTGTGGTGGTGTATAGTTTCCTATGAAGTTTTCTGATGACCTAGAATATTCTTTCACCATTGTGAACAGAGATACCGAGAGTATGGCGCTTAACATAACCTCACCACACCTACAACACAGTCAGCATGGTCATGTGTAGGCATCTCTTTGCCAGGGTTTGATGAAGGATATATGCCATTTCATGAGGGAAGAAGTTCTGTTATTATTCTCATCATATTTGCACTTGGCTAAATGAGCAAAGTTGGCATTCTTTACTAAATTGCATCACAGGTGAAGCGGAAGATTTCATGGTACGGATGCACTTTGATCTGTGCACGTGATTACCAAAGGCACAATATTTATATCTGTATGAACACAAGCAGCATATGTGAGCAGAGATACCAGAGATTAATATGATGTTCTTTATCAGTCATAGGCATGCGTAATATGATAATGACTGATCGTGGAAAGTTTACTGCAATTGAACGCAATTCTTTCCGGAAATTGGCCTTATTTCATACTCCAAATAAAGTACGCAAAGCAGGCGTGTCTTGCCCATAGAGATGTTGTGGATCCTTCTCACTTGTAGCCCTCTGCATCTGACAAAACATTTGATCTGGTGTCAATACCCGATAATACATGCTGAAAGAGACGCCAGTCGTGCTATCTCTGACACCAAAATATACATGCACCCTCATGCAAAACTCAAAGGTTGTCAATTTTCACCATCAGTGTAAGAAAGGTGGATAGGTAAATTTGTATTATGATAATTGAGTATGAATAACTGAGAGAAAGTGCTGCATTTTGCAAAAGCAGAGAGAAAAATTATACTGTTTGGTATAGACCTAGTCAGTTTTAAAACACTACTGTACAAGCTGTTATTTTCGCGTACAGATATTTTCGCGAATGAGGAGGTCACGGACATTTTCGTGAGATGTTGTTTTCGTGATTTGACACCGAGGCTATCATAAGTACACTAATAGCCTAGTGTATGGCGACATTTTCGCGTGTTAAATTAGCGGTCCAGCCGTGTGATTCGCGAAATTCGCGAAAATCAAACCCTCGCGAAAATAACAGTGTATACAGTAACTAATGTTGGCCATAACTGGGTGACTTGGAAAATGAGAAGAAAATATGATTTGATGGGTTATGCAATAAGTCAAGTGCATCATTATATCAGTGCATAAATCAACTGTTGTAAGACATACTGAACCTCCCAGTTTTGGTTAAAATACAGCACCCAAAGCAAAGAGGTGTATATTCAAAGGTATTCTAGGCAATTTGGTGCGCTCCTATTGTTTGACAGAGTAACATAGTAGTGTGCCAACTGGATATGATCATGGAATTTAGGCAGTGGTTGCATTGTCCACCCTAACGTCTTACCAATGAAAGAAGTTTTAAAGGGATATGTAACCCTCTTTCACTACATTCTACGTTTAGGAATAGCAGCAATGCTGCACATGCTCCCAACTTTCTGATGGAAAACAACCAAAAGTTTCCAGAGTTAGGTGCATCTCCATTTATGTATTGTCTAACCACCCTTGTGCACACATTACATGCATGTTGATTGTTGGAAGAAAGAGGAACATTGCGAAGCAGATCTTTCCATGTGTTGTCATTCATGTCAGTATTAAAAATAGCATATTTTGTTTTTGAAGCAGATGGACTGCCATGTAGAAGTTAAGTGATGGTGATGCTGTTGGGAGACCATCAGTGACTAACGGTGCAATGTGTGGTCACCACCAACACTTGGTATTGAATTGAGCAAATGAAAGCGCAGACACCCTCCCAGTGTTCGCATACTTCCAAGCCATTGGCAAGATAGATAGATTGTATTGCCACTTAGAAATTTTCTATGTGTTTCAAGTGCCACTGCGCTTTACAAAGAATATAAAATACAGAAGTGACCAGAGAGGTGAGATGAAGCCTCGTTCTACTGAAGTCTTGTTGATATGTGGCTTGGGCAATATGACATCGGAGTAATTCTGACAAATGTTACGGGAGATTCTTTTAGCAAGGAAGCAGCGTATGAAACTCCACTGTCCAGGGACAAAAGCCATGAAAGCAATGGTATTGTTATTTTTGTAAATACTTGTAGCTGAACATGTGATCATACTACAAGTTTATTTAAGTCCCATCCAAATGATGGATGGATAATTATTGATACCAGCACGGTTGTCACCGGAAGCACTTCAGTGTGTAAATTGTCTATACATATATTGAGCTTTAACTTCGACCTAGGAAAAAAAAAAAAAACATTTTCATGTAATTTCACTTGAATGTCATACGACTGAGAATTTTGTATTCAGACTTGGGTTGTTTCCTTGAAGACAAAAAATGGAAAAGTGAGATCATTTCTTGAGTTTGAATCAAATGGATTGAATGAAAAATTTGTGAATCATTTGAGAAAACGATGTGTATTACTGGAAAGTCATTTTATTGCCATGGAAGGTGGAAAATGTAGAAAACAAGTGTACTTTTCCTTTGATATAATACATAAACTAGAGAATGAAGTTGATTTGAACAGTTAGGAGATGTTAATGAATGAATGAAAGACAGTGTTGAGTTATTGCTCCTAGGGGTGCCAGCACACAATTTGGATGGCAGGAGTTACAGAGAAACATGTATCAATGATGAGAGTATTTCGCAGCAGTAAAATAGGAACAGGAACGGTCCCTGTATTGGAATAGGAAACAAACAGAAAGCTACTGTTAATTGTGTAGAAATGCTCTCATTACCATAGCATGTTAAAGGAGATATCATTTATATGTGTGTTTGTAAGCGTAGACAAGAATATTTTTGGAGAACAACTAATGAAATTATTTTAAAAAAAGACATTATTCTGACTCGGTCAGTTAATCTTTTTTTTCTTTTTTTTTTCTAATTCACACAATTCAAAGTATAGACCTCATATCTACAAAATGTCAAATGTCCAGGAGAACAAAAAAACATGGCAGCCAAAGCACTGTATCCAATAGGATAGACATTCCTTTGACATGCCGTGGTGGCCTCATTTTTTAGGTAAGACAGCTAGGATTTGGACAGGACATCACTTGACTGATTATCTGACCGTTATCAGAAAAAGTAATTTTCACCAAAATTTCAGATACAAGGTCTTGTCACCCCAGCGACGATATAGGATTTGCAGAAAAACCATGTAGCTGAAGGTCGAATGATTTTCTCTTGGAGAAATTTCTTGTGACCAAAATCATCAAGGGGCTATTTGAATGCTTGTCATGAGCACCATTTTGAAGTGATATGCGCAGTCCCAATTGTGTGGTGGCACTTAAACATGGTGTTGACTCTTCTCAGATGGAAAGGATTGGCAAAGGGTGTCCAAAAAATGAAGAGTCGTGGGCAGCACATCTAGTGGTGTAACCAGCCCTAACTAACTGCATTTTATTTTAGGGTTTTACAGAGAAGTTCAAGTAAGGAGAACGTTGCCACACAGGAATTTTGAAGTGATAGCACGATTTTGAGGGCAGCAAGTTAATGGCATTCAAGGAATTTGAAGACGGCTAATGGAAGAAGTGTAGAAGACTGCACGATATTTTGCGGTGCGCGCTAAACGTGGAAAGAAACTCAAAAGACTTCAAATGAGAGATGTTAATCATCTTGTAGTGAGCAAGGTAGAGAGTATATTTCTTTTGTACAGGCAGATGACAGATCTGCAAAATGTTCCGTTGAATTTTGTGAAATAAACAAGCTAGAATTCAAAAGAAGTTTGTTTCTGTGTCTGTGAGTGTGGTGTGATTCTATGAATTCAAAATTGTTTCATGTTTAGTGGACAACACTCAAAAGTATGTACAGTACTTGCAGAATGAAACCTCATTTTATAGGGCTTCACTTTCAAGCAAAAATGTTTCAGATTCTTCACATAATGAGAATGCTGGGACTATTTTAGGTTGGCTTTACATTATTGGTTTCTCATGGGTATGTCAAATTGCCATTTCAGCCACATGAGATATCAAGGATATAAGATATTATAGAATGGGTAGCGAGAATCCTGCGATCTCATTGGTCGAGAACTGTGTGTGGATTTTCTACTGGCCACACACTGCCTCACAGTGGTAAACATGTTATCGCACTTGTAACAAAGCTCCGCGCACTAACAAGCGTTTGCGCACTCAGTACGAGATGCCTATTGGCTGAAAAATCATGCATCCAGTACTTTTGCCATGCATCCAGTAATTACTGAATGCATGGTTTTGAAGTACTGGATGCATGATTTTCGGGCTTTCATCTATGGCAAGCCTAAAGGAAATGCATCCAGTAAATTTGCCATAGGGTAACATAGAAAAATGGAATTTTGGCAAGAAAATTGTCCCCATTCTATAACACAGATGATGCACATGTCTTTTCGTGCATCAGTCGGAATAGTGTGCATGCGGTTACTATGGAATTTAGCCTAAACCCACTTGGTTTTGCCTCGTGAGTGAAGCATTCCATAGTTACCTTATGCACACAATTCCGACTGCCACACTCAGACCTGTGCGTCATTTGTATAGTGTTACACTTTCCCTGAAACACGGGAAGTCAGACTACATCATATGAGTGTGACAGATATTTACATGTACTGCCTCCCTGCCTGGAGACAAAATGCTCTCCTTTGGATAGATTTTGACAAGGAAACCTGCTTCAAAGGAGGCCGTAATTCTCATCTCTTGTATCATTGAACAAAGTCTAGTAGATGGGACATTATAGTAAAAGTTACTTTCCATCCAAAAGTACATGATTCAGCGAACGTTGCATTCTGCCGACATTTCAAAGAGACTGATATGCTATCGATGTTGCTGGAACCCCCCCCCCCCCCCCCCCACCACCTTTCTTTTCTTGACTTTTCATCCCTCTCACTTCTCTTCTTAAAGGGTTCATAGTTTTGGGTGAGATGGGGTTTCAGGTTTCCAGTGTTTTTTTTTTTTTTTATCATGATTTTTTTGAGATGAGAAACTTCATATAAAATATGAAAGAACATATAATTCTAAAAGGATTCAAAGTTTATTTGATGAAAATGGTTTTGAAATGGCTTAGATATCCAAAAGAAAGCAATCCTTATAAAAAGTGGGACCCACCTTTTACATTGTATTAGGATCGCTTTGATTTACTTTGTTTTTGGATATCTCAGCCATTTCCAAGCCAATTTTCATCAAAGAAACTTTCAATTCCTCTTAGAATTGTATGCTATTTACCATTTCATAGAGTGTTAGTTCAGTATCTCGCAAAAAGTTAAAAGCCGAGTCCTGCTTTAACTTTTTGTGCGATACTGAGAAACTGCTTTATGAAATTCTAAGAGGAATTCAATCTTTATTTGGTGGAAATCGGTTTTAAAATGGCTAAGATATTCAGAAACAAAGTAAAACAAAGTGATCCCATACCGATGTCGATAGAAAATCATGACAACAAAGACAAGTTGATCTTAGATAAATTGTTCACATATTCAAGACTACTAGAACTCTAAAAACTTATGTATTCATAAAATTATCTTTCTCTCTTTCTCCCTCTCACACACAAACACACACACAAACATGTTAAGAAGTACAGTATATATATATATATATATATATATATATATATATATATATATATATATATATATATTATATGTATATATATGTATATATATATATATATATATATATATATATATATATATATATATATATATATATATATATATATATATGTATATATATATAACATTGTACTTCAGTATGTTAACCCTAACAGGGCCAGGGGCAGAATCCGCCCCCCCCCCCCCTCGACGTTTCGCACTATAATTCTGTAACGCGAGAAGGCCTCGTCGCGAGGCTTCTTGACTTTCTTCATTCAAGTCTCGTGCAACTTTCGAGACCAAATTTGCAACGTCTGCGCATTTTTTTTCGAAGCCACGCCCATTTTTGTAACGGCATGTCGCCCCAAAACGGGCACAATTTTGTGATTTTGTGTACATTTCCTATGGAAAACAGTGCTCTGTCATGAAAGTCATAAAAACCGGATTATTTTTACAATTAATCACTTTCATTGATTAATTTTATGCTAATTATGGCAGAAAAGTGGTCAGTGACAATTTCCAATAAAAAAACAAAGAAAAACAAAAGTTGAAAAACAATGAAATACATAAGAAATTCTGAAAACATTAAAATACATAAGAATTGAAATGAGTTTTAATAGTTTTTGTGATGTACAATTGTTGAATATGCTAAAAACAGATATACAGACCAAAAAGTAGACTCTCAATGCTTTTAATTAGGCTAAAATATGATCTTGAGCATAATTTGCATAATTAATTAATTTAAATTAGAAATTGATTGTTTCAAAAAATCTTATGACACAATCTTGTAGATTATGACGTGGGGGGGGGGGGGGGGGGGGGGATATCCGTCCCCCCTTTGGTTTAAGCATGGCCAAAAAAGCCCGGCCTGATTAGGGTTAAATCATGTACCGTACATATTTGGTTAAAACCAAATAGAATAGTGATGACAGTTAAAAAAAAGAAAAGAAAACCCAAATACACTGTAGGTGGTAATAAAAACACAATATCAAAAGTAGTGACGCCAGCACAAAGTCTGCTGCTACTGTGGATTAACCGTATCCAATATTTTGAAGGTATTCCCACAAGCAAAAAGGTATTGGGTAGCTCATACACAGGCAATTATGTAATCACATGATAAAATCTGTTATCCTGTTCCACGGTAGATTTACATTGTATTTTACTACGTCAAACAAAACCAAAGAAATGAGGCTGTCACATGAAACTTTCATGCCTAATGTAGAGTACTGGCATAATTTATTTTCTCCATGATTTGCACCTTCAAGGAAATGATGCTGCAAGAAAGAGATACATTTGTAGTATTTTGAAAGGTGGTGACATGTAGAAAAGCCAAGGATGTCATAAACTTATCTTAATCTAAGTTCGGAAATCAGAAAGATCTGTATAAATAAGCAGTAACTACTGTAATGAGAATTTAAAGTTATTGCTGCTACCTGTAAACATACACACGCAGTCAGGGGATCAAAACAAAACATCAAAATTTCCTATGAAGGTGTATTTTCATAGTCTGAGTGACTTTGTCAACTTGCTATATACCTCAACATGATCACCCGCATCAACATCTATTTAAACATTTTTCTAGTTTTCTCCAAAAGTATGAATAAGCTGCAAATCTGCAACCCTTTTTACTAAATACACTGTATCATGTTATAATGCACACACCCTTATCAAGCGCATTGTCCATGCATTTCTTGCATAAGCTACATTCTCCAGGGCAGAAATTGCAATGCTACAGTCTTGCAGGTGCATTGGCTACACGACAGCTGCTAGAAGCTGTTCAAAATATGATGACACAAGTTTGCAACCTGACACCCCATCCCCAGACAGTGAAAGACAATATTGCAGTATCAACTGCTGCTTTCCATGCTCCTGGCTATCTGGCTGACGTGGTCCCGCACTGCCCTGTCCATTACGGCGTACATGTCCTTGCATCCACTGCTCGCTGTGTCCAGCACCTTTTCCAGGTGGTCAACGTGCAGCGGAGAGTCCATCTTGAAGAGCGCGATTTGTTCCGACTTCGGGAGCATGGCGACGGTCACCACAGGGCCACCCTGCGACTCCTCGAGGTAGCTCACATCGGCAAGGGGCGTGTCGCTGACGAAGCTGGACGAGCACGCGCACACGTAGTCCTTCATCGGAATGCCCGCATCGATGATGGCCAGCGTGGCTGCATTGACACTTGCGCAATAATTGCCTCCATCAGCCTGAAGAATCTGCAGAATAAACATACGAAAAGACCATTAATGTATATTCCACTGTGCACTCCACAGTGACACAGAAATATGGTATACATTAACCATTCCTGTTCATGTCTAGCTGATTTTCACCCATGATTGAAAGTCTAAAAACTGAGCATCCCACACCAAGTCAGGGTTTAAAAAAATAAAAGCTCTTTAATTTTTTTTTTCCCTTCACATGTTACTCTGGACATTGCATCATATTACATTATACACATACAATTCACTAAATTCAATTTCCTTTTCTTCTCTGTGCCTTCTACAAGATCGGCTTTTATTTTCTCTGTCAATAGTGATATCTATAAGCATAATGCATCATGACAGCATAATGTTAACAGGTATGTTGCAATGTTCAATCCTGTAGCCACTAGTAATCTGACAATGACCAAATTTCTGCAGTAGGGCAGTGAGATTCCTTCCAAACGCTTCACAGTGAGCTTTGATTTCTGACCCTGGAGACAGAAAGCCAGAAGTATGAACGAGTGAATTTGCTCGTCATTGACATCTGTTACATCACAGCTCATGCTATTCTTCAATAATACAAAGTACAATGTATGTTGTGTGACACACTTCATAAAACACTATTCCATACTTTAACTTCAAATAATGGCAATTAGTATGATAGCAGCATGACAAAAACTTATCACTGCAGGGAATTTTCGATAATTTATTCATTCTTTTTTAATCATGGAGGCTGCAAATACTGTACATTACATTGTACAATAACTGAATTTCTTTGTGAAATGGGATTCATGAAATTTGACATTGACCACTACGGTACTACCAAACAAACTCAGACACATCAAATTTGGGAAAATCTAAATGAATTTCAGTGACACACCTTATACCAATATCAAGTTTTAAACAAACAAAAATGAAATGTGACATCATTTTGAGAGTAGTTGTTCCTTTTTTGGGACAAGGGCTTTAGGACAATTTATTCTTATCCCCCCCCCCTTTTTTTTTTGGGGGGGGGGGGGTGGCTTTTTTACCCTTTGAAAAAATAAGTCCAATCAAAGTGAAAGCCTGTAGATATTTTAAAACCAAAAACAAGTTAGACTGAGAAAATACACACAAACATTTGGCAGAAACTCAATGATTTTATACCTGAACATAGATGTCAATCTGAGATCGAGGGTAGAGCTGTGTTTCTATGGTGGCCTCAAACGTCCTCTGCAGGTGCAGTGACATCTCGATGGATTTGCGGTCCCCTGCTGGACGCTTCTTTCGTTCGTTTGTGCTGAAAGTAGCCATGCTGTACTGACAGTTAATGGTCACTTTGTCATGTTGGGGCTTGTTTCTCCCTCCCAGTACCTAAAATAGAAATGCACATGATATGAAAGATATCAGCAACATCAGGTAATACTCACGCTAATCATATCAAGGTATCAGGTTAAAGCAATGATATTGAACTAAATCTGCAGTTGAGTTGGTACAGTTTAATATGAAACCTTTTGTTTATATCATAGAAGCAAGGGTATTACATCTGTTAGTACTGGTAGGACATCATATTGATAGCAGTATCGATTTCAGTATGTGTCCTGCAAAAACTGATCATCCAAAACATCGAACAAATTGTTGTCACCTGTTTCTACCACCAGTCAACAGACATATTCACGGCATCAGTGCACTTTTGTATCCTTCATTGTATCTCAAATTCCACACGCCTAAATTGCATCAAAATCACAGGAAATACTTTAAGCCCATTTCCAATCACTCACAAACATTTGAAAAAAATAGGTTATCAGGAAGCAGTATTTAACATTGACTTTCATGTCATCGCTCAAAACATCTCATTCTTTACAAACGATTGCAATCTGAAACTGAAGATGGTCATCTAACATTATGCAGTGTATCTTTCAAGCAACCAGGGGGGCATTTCATTAAGCTTTTTGGTTGGATTTTTTTCTGACAAACTGTTACTTGTATAAGCTACTGAAATCCTTGCATCTGATTGGCTGAATGCAAATTTGTCTGATAAATTTGTCGGAAAAACACTTCATGAAATGCCCCTAAGAAGCTAAAAAAAATCAATGTACAAAATTATGACAAGTTGAAAGAAATCTGTTGAGAAATGCAGTTCCTACAAACGCACAAGAACACACATGAATTGACACAGACAGACAAAGGCAGACATTTGAACACACACATTTCTCAATTCAACTGACATTTTCTAATCTTGCCACATAGGCCACAAATACTGGTTTTTAGCTCCCCATCTATTTGACTTGAAAGATTCATTGCCTAATATCAAATGGCTAAGCTAACTTCAGTTTCAGATGGTGCACTCAGGCAGAGTGCGCTGCAATCCCTTGCAAAGAGAGAGTGACTCAAGTGATATATTGATTATCATGTCTTTTCTGATGAGAGATGACATGAAAGTAGAAGTTGATATCAACGCTTCCTGACAACCGATTAGGCTCAAATTTTTGTATGGGTAGGTGACTGGAAATATGCTTTATTTATCAATGTGTTTTATTTCCAGTGATTTTGGTGCGATTTGATAGATTTTGCAGAATTTGATAAATTCATATGCTTTTCTACAGTGGCCTTGGAACGTATATGTGAAAGAACATTTAACATTGAGCTGTGTATTTTCTTCAATTTGTCTCCCTCTATTAAACAAGTAACATTGTTAGTTTTTATTTACTTTTATTATCGTCGCCTGTCTCCATGTCTTCATTGCCAAGTTTGTTGATTACTAGATCTACATTAATTAACTTGGCTATGAGATTCTTCTTCTTCTTCTTCTTCTGATTAAGTCTGCCTCCTTCAATAGACTGAAGATTCTTGCAGACTGGTGCTATTTACATTATAATACAATTTATTTACAGATATTTACAAGCACATAGAAAATTTGACGAAAATACTAGCCACTGTGATCAACCGTTAGACGGTTTCGAAATGATCCCACAGATGGCGCTGAAACAATTTCTGACGACAGGGAATTCCAGTTCCTTACAGTTCTTGGGAAGAACGAATGGCGATGCGATTCAGTTCTCGAATATGGTACCTGGTAGGAGTGTGGTTGCGAGGCTCTCGTTAACTGAGTAGCCTGTTTGATGATATAGTCCTGTGCTGAAAGAGGAGTGAAATTATTGTGTATTTTGTACATCATAATTAGCCTGTCATTTTCTCTGCGCTGTTCCAGAGTGGTCCAATTAAGTTCTTGTAGCATTTTGGTGACACTCGAGGTGTTATGGTAGCGATTTAAAGTGAATCGCGCAGCTCTTCTCTGGACCATTTCCACTTGGTGGATTAGGTTCTTGGTAGATGGGTCCCAAACTGTGGAAGCATACTCAACAATTGGTCGAACCAACGTTTTGTAAGCTGTGGCTTTAACATCAGATTTTATGCGAAGATTGCATTTTAGAAATGCAAGCACGTTATTGGCTTTATTGACAGTATTGTTAATGTGTTGGGTCCACTTCAAATCAGAAGTGATGGTTACACCCAAGTACTTCACGGATTCAACAGATTCAAGAGGGGCGTTATTTAGATGATACACGTGTTGCACCTTACTTCTTTTCCTGGATATTGTCAAAACCTTACACTTATCTGTGTTCAAATCCATCATCCATTTTTTCGCCCAGTCACCAATTTTGTTTAGGTCCTCTTGAAGATTTTGCGTATGATGTTGATTGTCGATGGTCATGTAAGAAATTGCATCATCGGCAAAAAGGCGAACCTTTGACGCGAGACCATCAGGCAAGTCATTGATGTAAAGTAGAAAGAGGCAAGGCCCAAGAACCGACCCCTGAGGCACTCCAGATCCTACCGCTACTGAAGAAGATTTAATACCATCCAAAACAACCCTCTGACTTCTTCCATTGAGAAAACTTTGAGTCCATTTCAGATTTTTCCCCCTGATACCATAGTAGTCCAGTTTACGTAAAAGCCGCTTATGCCCAACCTTGTCAAAAGCTTTTGAAAAATCCATGACTATAACATCCGTTTGACGTCCTGCATCCAAGTTCCTATGTAAATCGCTTGTGAAACCAAGTAATTGTTGTTCACATGACATGTTCTTACGGAAGCCATATTGCAGGGGAAAAATGATGTTATTTTCGTCCCCGTGCTTCATAATTTTGCTGGCTAAAACGTGCTCCATTAGTTTACAGCAAATACATGTCAGCGAAATGGGGCGGTAGTTTACAGGAGTAGATCGATTACCTTTCTTGTAGACTGGTACAACATTTGCTTCACGCCAATCATTTGGTATTTCACTTGATTCATATGACAACCGGAATATATTGCAAAGAATTAGAGCCAGAATTTTTGCCAGCTGCTTCAAGACTTGTGGAGTTATACCATCCGGTCCAGGGGCCTTATATGTCTTCAAACCACAAAGCAACTTCTCTACACCCTTTGATGTAAACAAAATATCCTCCATTTCTTCAAAGTCTGGGGTTTCCGGTAGTAAGTCATTCGGTATGGGAGTTTCCTTGGTGAAAACACTTTTGAACTGTTGGTTCAATGCTTCAGCTTTTGCAATTGGATCAGTGATCGTAATACCATCACTTTTCAGTTCTCTTATTCCTGTATTATCAGTTCTGTTGTGTTTGATGAAGCCCCAAAATCTCTTCATACTCTCAAATTCTGTGGTATCTTCATCGATAGAAAAAAGAGATTCCACATAATTCCAATAAGCCCTCCTTAGCTCCTGTTGCAGTGATTTCTTAACTGCTTTCAACTCTTCCTCCAATTGAAAAGGGACTACCCCGTGGTTTCTCAATTTCATGTTCGGACTTTTTTTGTTCAACCTATCTCTCCTTTTGATCAACCTTTTAATCTTGTTTGAAATCCAAGGTATGTCATTCTTTTTGGATGTCATCTTATGTGGAACAAACTCTGTCATTCCCTTCTCTATTCCATTCTTGAACATAACCCAAGCCTCATTCACTGAGCAAAAGTCAAGCTTATCTTCAATTTCCTTGCCTACACCTTGCATGAAATCAGCAAATTTCTCCCAATCCGCTTTGCTGTAGATGTTAATTTTCCTTCTTACTAGCTTCTGGCGAGTTGGACAACCAGCAATCGTGAGAATTGGGCAATCATGATCTGAAATGCCTGGTACAACTGAGAAATCAGTGACTAACGTTGGATTATTTACTAGGAATAGATCAAGGACGTTTTCTTTCCTGGTTGTTTCCATAACTACCTGCGTTAACCCATGGTCATCAAGCATAGAACCAAAAGCATGATGAAGCGCTGGGTGATGACATGCTTTCACCTGTCTTGTTTCCCAATC
Source organism: Diadema antillarum (assembly GCF_040938485.1). Taxonomy (NCBI): domain Eukaryota; kingdom Metazoa; phylum Echinodermata; class Echinoidea; order Diadematoida; family Diadematidae; genus Diadema; species Diadema antillarum. The sequence goes on along the minus strand of NW_027272159.1, from coordinate 155,498 downwards.
CCATCCAGGTAGGTTAAAATCACCTCCTATGACTACCATATGATCGCGATTCAATTTACAAAGGGATCGTTGAAGCTCTGCAAGACTCTCTTCGTCATTTTCATGAGGCCTGTAGTACGCAGCTATATGTAGAGTCTTAGATCCCGCCATATTTAATTTACACCAGAGAATTTCACAATCTGTTTCAAGTTCAATTTCTCTTGTAGCTAGAAGTTCTCTCTTAGTAGCAATAAATACTCCACCATGAGGGTCATTAGGTCTATCTCTTCTCTCAATATGATACTGATCAGTTGGGAATACCTCATTATTATTGACTGATGACGATAACCATATGCATGATTCAGTACCAATGACAACTTCTGGATCATGTATTTGCATCAGGAGATGGAAAGACTGTTTTTTGGCGCGAATACTTTGGCAGTTGACATTAGGGATCTTAATGGATCGGAAGTTAGATTTCCTAGGTCTTACAACTTTTCTACTGGGTGAAGACATATGGGTAATCATGTAGAAATGCACACCATGCACACCTACCATTTCCTTCCTTAATTTGTCGATAAAAACTTCTCGTGGCTATCAGAAATGTCAAGATGAACCATATCTGATGGTTTCATGAAATTTCATAGCCAATTACAGAAGAAAAGTAGCTAATTTTGACTCAAAAGTACGCCGATCCGACGGCTGTATCAGCGTAGCATGATTGATGATCGATTATGGGGAAAAGCGATATAATGATGATGATCGATCGTTGTAGTCTGTGATACAGCCGCTTGTTTGGTGTTTAACCACAATAATTACTTCGGCTTAACAGTAAAAAGTTGAAGAAAGAAAGTGATCTCGATGCGTCTGTTTTTTGTTGTTTTAGTTAATTTTCTCCTGCGTGCTGCGTTTGACTGTATACAAAACATTGTATCTGTCAACTTATTTTGCTGACTGAATGATGGGAGGATAATGTGTGTGCAAAACAATAAAAGATAATAAAATGGACCTTACTACGAAACAAAAGCAAATATTGGGGTTGCAGTTCTTGTATACATAATTAATAAAATGAAATGGAATAATGAATAGCGTTACTATCATAAAAACAATAATTTATACTATAAATTGAACTTATCAATTAAAAACATGAATTTAATACCATTTACCATCACCAGAAACAAACAACAAATCCCCTTCGAATTCAACTTCCTCCTCATCTTCTTTTCTCTCTCTTTCTCTCTCTCCCTCCTTCTAATAGCCTTACTCTTTTCTTCCACTTTTCCTTCAACCTCATTCTTTTCCCTTCAACATTATTCAAATTAAATCATTAACTTTTGTCATGATAACATTAATACTTGCCACAATTTCTAAAGGAAGGACGTCTAAATCCTGGTATGAATAATCTGTATCAATAGAAAAAACTAATTTAAGTAGTGATAATCATGATAGTGGCACTGAAAAGAATGAGAAAAAATACGAAAATGAAAGTAGATCTAGGGCCCACACGTATTGCACAAGTCGTGTTAATATTGTTAGTAAGCGGCTAATTAGAGACTACCAGAATCGAATTATAATCGTTGACATCGTTCTCTGTGAAATCGATGCACTGCTTACTACGTCGGAACTATGATCGCGACCGACGTACTTTTCAACTCCGATTTCTCATTTTTCTTCCCTTTTCGGCTTTCTAATTCTATGAAAACTCTCTGATATGGTTGAATTTAGCATCTCCAAGAGTTGCACAAAATTTGATTGACAAACGGCGAAGCGAACGGTAGGTGTGCATTTCTACATGATTACCGACATATGAAGTGGTGAACCAATATCACTCTGTGTGAATGACGTATTATTGACATCATCTGCATTTTCTTCCTCCTCTTCTGAGCAACGCTAATCGACTCTCTGATTCTGGTTTGTGTGTAGGCACCAGTGGACTTAGTTCAGCAGGATCTGCAGGCGTATGATCGAAGGTCTAACCTGTCCTGTTGTACTGACACTACACTAGTAGTATTGTCTGTATCTTATCTTCGACATGTCAAGAAAGTGAAGGGTGAAGTGCAAGTGGTACAGCAACTATACCAACATGAATTACAGCGTATGGGACTGAAGCCAATACAATAGATGCATACCTCATGTGGTCCATAAACGGTAGCAAGGACCTTAGTATTTCCTTGTTCCATGTAAGCAGACCCATCTGCCTTGTCAAAAACACCTAGTCGACATCGAATCTTCCTCAATTCAGATGGTCGGCGCCCATCTAGCCGGAAACCCTCATCGGAGAGCAGCTCAAGCCCGGCCATTACTTTTCTTGCGGTACCGCGGTATGGTACTAGTACCCTGCTATGCAAAATGTATACACATAACTACAGTGTAATGTGTACACGCGGTGTACATCAAAGATCCGTAGGATCAGGATCATGCACACACGTGTGTACTTGTATCCCTGCCTCTCTCAGCCCTCACTTTATAGTCTAGTGGGATTTCTGAAAAAGGGCTCTCTAAAAAAGTGTTAGAGGCATTTTTGAGTAAAAGTTGGAAACCGGTCTCTTTTACCTAATTTGAGTATGCTGAATCCGAAAAATTCGGTTCCCAAGCGAAATTCACCGATCTTGACCATCTAATTTGCATAAACAAAATGGCTGCCCTACAACAGAAATTGTCGGTTTCAGACATGCATTTTGTAGAAATTCTTTGCAAACGGGCTGGATAAAAGTAATTTGAAATCTTTGTACATAGAATGGAATTAACAATTTGAGGGATAAACGTTTTTCAGGTGGTAAATAGTATATCTTAGTCATAATTATGCAAATTAGTACTGAAATATGCAGGTGAATATATACATATATATATATATATATATATATATATATATATATATATATATATATATATATATATATACATGTATATCAACACTGGAAGAGTAATTTTTACATTTTTTCTTCTATGAGGGAAGTTAAACACTAAATATGTAGACCTTAATTGAGGGTTAGGAAAGATCCGGTTCCCAAGCGAAATTCACCAATCTTGACCATCTAATTTGCATAAACAAAATGGCTGCCCAGCCACAGAAATTGTCAGTTTCAGATACGCATTTTCTATATATTTTTTTTTTTTTTGCAAACGAGCTGGAAAAGAGTGATTTGAAATCTTTGTACATAGAATGCAATTAGCAATTTGAGGGATAAACGTTTCTCAGATGGTAAATAGTATATCTTATTCATAATCATGGAAATTAGTACTGAAATATGCAGATGATATATATACGTATGTTAACACTGGAAGAGTGATTTCACATTTTAATTTTTCTTGAGAGGGAAGTTAACACTAAATATGTAGACTTTAAGTTTTGAGGGTTAGGAAAAATCCGGTTCCCAAGCGAAATTCACCGATTTTGACCATCTAATTTGCATAACCAAAATGGCTGCCAAGCCACAGAAATTGTCAGTTTCAGACACACATTTTCTATAAATTCTTTCCAAACGAGCTGGGTGATTTGAAATCTTTGTATATACAATGGAATTAGCAATTTGAAGGATAAACGTTTCTCAGGTGATAAATAGTATATCTTATTCATAATATTATGCAAATAAATAGGCTTACTGAAATAAGCATAACCAAGACTGGAGGAGTAATTTTTACCTTTTTTTTCTTCAGAGGGAAGTTGAACACTAAATATGTAGACTTTAAGGTTTTGAGGGTTAGATAAAAATCAGAATTCCTTCTCAGTGGTATCAAAATAAATGCAAATATTGTAATTGGTATGCAAATCATAATGTAAGCTTCATGAGTTTTATGTGCTTGTAGTTTATTCAATAGCCTATATACCCTGAAGGGATTTTTTTTTTCAAATCCTCTGGAAAGGTCCTTGTGGATTTTCTTTTTGAATTCAAGTTAGGAACCCGATTCTTAACCAAGATTGATTGCGCCAGGGCCTAAAAACAAACAAACAAACAAACAAACAAACAAAGCAATCCGGTTCTTATTCAAGTGCATGAACTTTAACACCTAATTTGCATAATATATACAAAATGGCTGCAATATTGCCATCAAATTGTTATTTACATTAAAAATACTTTCTAGTACATCGCGTTTATAATCGCAAAACGAATTGATGAAAACTCTCTCTACGCGGATCATGACTCAACTTTTTATGGGGGGATGGAAAATGTCATCGGTCAATGCATTTGTTCATATGCAAGATGTTGTTCCAATATGCATATCTGTAGCATCAGCACGGAAATTCAATTTCCCAGTGAACAAGAGCATGGTGATCATGACACATTAGTATTCATTAATTATTATCATCATGTTTCATAATACACACGTGGGTACCACAAGTGTCATGCAAATAACTTTCGGTTTTAGTTATTATAGTATATATATATATATATATATATATACATACTATATATATATATATATATATATATATATATATATATATACTATATATATATATATGTATATATATATATATATATATATATATATATATATATATAATACCATATATATCGCAAACATTCGTCTATAGGTTGAAAAGGGATAGATGGTTTTATATTATTTTCTCATGAGGCTTTTTTTTTTCTTGCACGTCGAAGAAAAACACCTTTAATTTCACAACAAACATTGCTGTTGTCCCAATAAATAAACAAAATTATGTTGCAAGTCCGTTAGATGAAATCATATATATATATATATATATATATATATATATATATACACAATGTATATCTTTTTTAAGACTGGAGAAGGATCCATTGGGATGGGAAGTAAAGCTTGTAGAATAGACGCGATCACACACTGGCAAAAGATAAATAAGTTTAAGATCGCGATCTCTAAGATCTCAAAAGGTTTGTTCAGATTGGCAAAATGTCGAAAAGTTTAAGATCGCAATCTTTAAGATCTTGAAGTTTTACAAGTACTTGTGACTGCAAACTTTCGGCGAAACTTCCAAATACAAAGTTTACTAGGAATATTTCATCCTATGCCATCCCCGCCAAACTTCTCGATCTCTTACCAGTGTGACCGGACAACAAAACTTGAGACTGCGAAGACTTCGCGATCTTAAACTTTGCGATCTTTTGCCACTCTGATCGCGCCTTATCATCATAAAGTTAAATAACGATGTTAGAATAGCAGTAAGGGAGAAGAAATAAAAAAAAAGAAAGAAATGTGGCGTACATCTACCTAGATTTGATCGTTCTACATCTGTTATAAGAATGTAACTTAGTCAACTTCCAAGACAGTTTGAACTCTGAAATTACCTCGGCCAGTGCAATCTACGAAATTAGGGGTTCATACCTTCCTGGTCCTTTTTGTTTTTTGTTTTCGATATATTTGGATAACATGCCGCCAGTGATAACCACCAGGTATTGATACATTTTTAATTTATTCTTAACTGGAGGACGCCACGCTTCCTTCTTGTCTGTCTGACTTTTGCTAAATGGGTAAATTATCCGGTCCCATTCCTCGAAAAATGATATTGTTATGCATCTTAACCAGCGAGAAGTGATATACCTTAAATCCACTTCTATTGATTTATGTCGTTTTCTGTTGATCATTACAATTTTAGATATCGAGCTTAAGTCCATGCTCCACGTTAGTCTAGAAGACACATTTGTGATAAATCTCACCAGTGTGATGTAGATCATAGAAATGACATTCTTAGCAAATAGCCTATCAAGTATAGGTTTTGAATATCCATGTTAAAACTTGAATTTCTGCCCAAGAATTAGGATATGGATCTTTTCATGGAAGACCTGGGTTTTCCACCACCTTGCAAACATAAAGTTACTTTTGTTCCCTTGAGAGATAACATCGATCCGATAGCTTCCTTAAAGAGGCCTTCTTCCGTATAGATACTGGAGTTGTGCTTTTTCTGCCAGACTGATACTGACAGCAGCACTCTTAGTAAAGCAAGTGATCAAGAATTGTCAATCATCAATGATGCTGCTTGTACGAGAAGAAACCTAAAGGATTTCGAGAACATAGTTGTTATCAGTCGTCTTATCAATCAGGAAGAATAAACTTATATTCTATTCAAAAGAGGCATCATGCTCATTTGGCACAAAATATAGTTATGTTCCGCCCATTTTACAGACAAAAGTAAACTGAACGCTCGCGGAAACAGTTCAACGACAATACTCCTGTATAAAAAAAAAAGAAAAATAAGAAGAAAAACCTGCTCACTGTGCCAGTAGACAATGGGTGGGAACGTTTTGATCTGGCCTACAGCCTGTACTGATTTATCTATATTTCATGTGCATGCGAAAGTAATGCAGAACGTTTCGATGCAAATGTCACAAATCAGGCCTACGATGTACAGCAGTGTGTGCATGTTAGCAACAATGTGATGATGCAAACCTTGCATGAATGTAGATTAATTCAGCTCGATTGGGAAATAGACTTTTCGACTCAGATTATGTTTCTTCGACAGCCAAAATATAAGGTGTTAATGACTGAAGAATTACAAAGTCATTTGTCGTTTCTGTTTCCGATATTCCAGGATTTTTCTTTTGTTGAGCCTGCAGAGTGGGTAAAGAGATAGATTAAAAAAGACATAAATTATGTTCGCAGACGACATTTATGAAACTTGATTTTACATTCAACTGCAGATTCGAAAATATTTATATCAATTTATCCAATGAAAACGACAAAGTACTGGGAAAGGTGAAGTGACCTTGCACTAATCTATCGAGCAATGTATAGTGATGTGATTGCCCAATAACTTATCCTTCTTTCATGACGCCACGATACACTTTGCTAGCAAGACCTTGTTTTGGTGGAAAATATGCATTAAAAAATTGTAAATATTTCCATAATTTATTATGCAAATGAGATGATAGAGGTGTGTTGTTCAGTAGTTGCAGTTAATTTTTGTATCTCACAATCATAACAGGAATCTTAAACAAGTCTTGATGTAATAACTGTTATGAAACATATTCATTATTGCGGCAGTGCGTTCTAGAATCTCGAAACCTGCCTGGTCTACGGCCTCTTGAATACCAATTTGCAAAAATATTTCCGTATTACGTAAGTGTTATTCAGTCTGTTCTTTTTTATTGATTGATTCCAGAACTTGATTTACCTCGGACTCTGACGACACTATAATGTGCACCTTGTTTGCCCGATAACTTAGCTGTTTTTCAGTACGCCAAGGTACATTTTGATAGCAAGACTTGTTTTAGGGAAAATATTCATATAAATGGCCAACTATTTGCATAATTCATTATGCAAATCAGATTACCAAGGTATTTCTAATAGCGTTTTTGCTTGTATCTCTTTATCACAAAAGAATCATCAACTTATGGGTCTTGATATGATAACTATGATTCAGTTTCGCGGCATGTGTTGTAGAATCTCGAAGTCTATCGTAGTTTAGCCTCTTGCATACCAATTTGCATACGTAGTTGCAAATATTGTTATTCATTTTTTTGTCCGAATTTGTTGATTCCAGTACTTGATTTTCCTCGGACTCTGATGACACAATGACACTTTGTTTGACCAATAGCTTATCTATTTGTCACTACGCCAAGGTACATTTTGACAACGAAACTTTGTTTTAAAAGGGAAAATACGTTGAGAAAATGGAAAAATATTTTCATAATTTATTATGCAAATGAGATGCGTGTTTTATTTTAATGCTTGAAGTTGGTTCTTTTATCTCTTTATCACACAAAGAATCTTGAACCGGTTTTGATACAATGATAACTATCATCAGGATTATGATTCAGATTCATTATATTGCGGCAATGCCTTGTAGAATGTAGAAACCTGCCAGTTCTTTATACTCTTGTATACTAATTTGCATAGATATTTGCACATGGGTTATTCAATTTTTTTGAATTGATTGATCGCAGGACCTAATTTTGATTGGACTCTAATGACACCATGTACTTTTTTGTTTGCCCGATAACTAGTTAAAACGACTAAAAACAGAAGTGAACAAGTACTATGCATGTGCATATGCGGTAATGCATTGCTGTATTAGCGGCAACTCCTAATTTGCATATTGTACTTCTTAATTTGCATATATAAGGGAATGATATGAACAATTGATGACTTAGCTATTGTCTCTGCACCTTGATTTCTGAAATTATTACTATTTTTGCATTGCTGTGGAGAGTTTATGAAAATTAGATCATCGAAACACCTTAAAAAGCAATGGATTGGCGGCCATTTTGTTTATGCAAATTAGATGCTCTTAGACTCAAAATTCCGCTTGGGAACCGGAATATTTGGATTCAGCGTACTTGAATTATACAAAATAGACCGGTTCCCAAATTTTACTAAAAAATGCCTCTAACATTCATATTTTCCCCAAATCCCACTAGACTATTATGGCGGTAGCGCGAAGCCTTGTCGATCGTGACAACAGTCCCAGTCCACGCATTGCGAGTCGACAAACCGCTGACCCCCAAAAGATAAAGGATCCATGCAGGGAGGTGGGAAGAGACTTCCCACCTCCCTGATCCATGGAGGGGGGGGGGGGGGGAATTGGGACAAAACTCTCAAATTTTCAGCTCCTTCTTGACAACCCTATGATGGATTTTCACCATACGTGACAGGTATATCCATTCCTATTAGACTAATAGAATCTCATTATTTATTCAAAGGGCACCAAATCCACGGATGAGAGAGGGGAGGGCAACTTCGGGCCCACCATAGCGTTGCATAAAAGTTACAATTATGGTAACTTTCCCATCCAATGGTAACTACCATGGCAACAACACTCAACAGCCAATCAAAATCAAGAATTCCATGGAAGTTACCGTAGAACCTGGGGCCCGTTCGGCCCGTTGCATAAAAGTTACTATGGTAACTTTGCCATCCAATGGTAACTTCCATGGAATTCTTGATTTTGATTGGCTGTTGAGTATTGTTACCATGGTAGTTACCATTGGATGGCAAAGTTACCATAATTGTAACTTTTATGCAACGGGCCGCTGTTTGAAGTGATATAGAGTTATTATTGCTACTGTATGAATGTAGATTCAAGTTTGCCATACATTTATGGCGGAAGAGGGGATACTCAAAAGGGGGATCTAGGAGGCGGAATTTTCACATTTTCAGCTTCTTCTCGAAAACCCACTAGGTTTTTCACAAAACTTGCCAGATATCAGCATCCTTACGGTAAATCATGATCTCATTTCTTTTCTTTTTTTTATGAGTACCCCAGGGGGGAGGGGGTGGGCGTTCCCTTATTTTAGGGATTGTTTAAAAAAAAATTCTTTTGGAACCAGAAGAGATATTTCCTATCATAGTCCCAATGAACAGCCATAAATACGAATCAGAGAAGATGTTCCTCTCGGGCATTGTACAGAAAACTTCGATGTTTTTTGTTCTTTGCTCATAATGATTAGACAGTTCTGTATTCAGAATCCATGTGTGCTTTGTTCACAAAAATTGTCCTTAACAACCACAAAACTTGCCGGAGGCTTGCCCTACCTATCAATAACTATAAGTGAATTCCTTCCAACTATTAACTTTAATGGGAGGGAGCAGGTGAGTGAAATGCTTCGTTACTAGGTTGTTATATAGGAAAAAAAAACATCTATTGTAATTGTAATACATTAAAACGGTCTATTGGACGGGGGAAAAAAATCACTTCATCTTTGTTTTGTTTTGTTTTTCTTTCTATAGAGTTATTCTCTTTCCGCAGTGATGACTATGTATAAGAGTAAAGGAGACGGATTTACAATATTGTTTGTGAATATGTACCATCATACTTGTTATGATTATCGTATACATGGAGGTGCAGTGCTTACAATATATGAGGTAAAGTCAAAATTTAAAAGCTGCAAAATGGCCCAATTTTTGACGTTCCTAATGGAGTTTCCTTGTTATGAGTAAGTTACCCGTTGTTTCTTTGGTGTTCATTTACTGTAACATCAGCATTTTAATGGAGTGAAACATGTTATGCGTTCAACAGATAAACACACACACATACACACACACACACACACACAAACACACACGCACACACACACACACACGCACACGCACACACACACGCACACACACACACACACACACACACACACACACACACACACACACGACCATGACTAAAACCATTTTATCTCACATAACCTCGCCACATTAACTACAACAAACACCCAGGGGGTGTGGTGTGACCCTCCCCCTTGCGAACAGGACCTGCTTGAAGAGAATTGACCCACAGTCAGTCCTGTCTTAGCGGCCACCTGTCTATAGCGGCCACTGAAAAATCCTCCGCACGAAACTCCTGTATAGACCCTTTATATAGTTTCATATATTTCCAAACTTTTGTTGAAGGGTTTATTATGTATCATAGCTTTATACTCGGTTAGGATGTGTATATTTACCTCTTCTTTTTTTTTATTCATGGCTATTATCCAGACACTGGATATTTGTAGTTTATTTACGTCGGTGAAGGGCAGTATTTGTCAATCAGTTAAAGAAATACCATCTCGACGCAAGAATTGTAATATAAAAGTAACGAAAATTTGTGAAATATATAGTCATATTATTGCGTCACCCCATGCCATATCTAATGTGAATGAAATTGCTAAGGACGGTTGTAGGCTCATGCCATACAGATAATAAATCAAATCAAAATCAAATCAAATCATTTTTTTTTTATTGACGAGCCATTGTATTGTCTCTGTTTTACGCAAGTTCCTTGCTGATATCTTTGTGAGTGAATGCCATTGTTATGTCGGGCAAGTCTATCATGTCGTTTCCAAGAGTGAAGTGCCTAACCTGCGACTGAAAAAAAAGAAGAAGAAGAATACAGGTCATGATATTTGCACCAGTAATGGGCATGCGTATGGCGTTACCAATATTACGAACTGACTCATTAATTGAAAGCATTGTTCATCTCCCGTTGCTTTAGGCCTAGATGGTAATGCAAGGAACGGCGGTCTGCATTATGAAGTGACATTGTTCGCGAGGCTTTTTATAACTAAAATGGTCACGAAACAGTTGATAGACAGGTCGAGTGATCGTAAAAATGTTCTTTGAATTAAACCATGAACGGACATTAAAGGTCAGAGGCGGTCACTGAAACAAGCTGATGGAGAAGATTTTCAGAAACAGTTCCAAGAAGATGGAGATGACCAGAGAGAGAAAAAAAAAATGAGAGTGGTACTCGTAGTGCTGCATGCTGTAGAAATCTTAATTTCACAACTTCTTACTCGATTGGTCAGATTTCTATGAAACTTAATTGCTAATATTTACTATGCTATCCTATATTCATCACGTGCTCTTGAATACGGAGTGAATCTGCAAATTATGTTTTCTTCTAAATTAATATTTGGACATTTTCAAAGAGTCAGCATATTTCTATAAGAACACTCTAGATATTGCTCCTACATAAGGCACAGAAAATTGCCTTGACATATCCCTTGATCGAATTCAAGGGAATTCGAATTTTCGCTTCTTCTGAAAGAGTAATAATGTAAATTGTTTTGCATAATTTCTTTAAACAGCTTTACACAGCTAATGTGATATCACGAATTGTACTTAGAGGGCAACACATGGAATCGGCCAAAACTGATAAGACGTTTGATCTGACTAGCCAACAACTTCGTTTATCCTGGTCATTTGTAAAATTGGGACCAATGTAAAATTATAATTATGTCGTATAAAGTTTTGTGGGTTTTTTTTTTCTTAGTCTTTGGTATGACAGAAAACATGTGAGCAAGGAGGAGGGAAAGAGGAAAAAGGGAAACTTTGTATGCAGGTTAATGCTCCTGATAATACACCTTTATCCTATTTACCGTATTGGTTCTTTCTTCTTTTTCCCAGCCTGTCCATTTTGCAGACTTACGTCATCTAGAAAAAACAAAAATAAAAATCTGCATACCATATCGAATATGTCATCTGCGTGTTGTTGACTTAGTCTGGGATACTAGTACAGTTTTTTTCTTTCGTTGTCATACCGTCCGTCATCCTCTCCTCTGAGGGGATTTATCAGTTATTAAAAATATATATAATTGCGTATAATTGCTTCGCTTTTGACTCATCAACAGATCTATTTGTTCGTTTGTTTCAATTCTACTGCACTTGTGCAACCCTAAATTATTCAACAAATCTTTATTTCTGAGACTATGTTTCTTATGTAATGCTCTCCACAGGTACGTGGAGTAGTACACGGAAAGCGATGAGGTCATCTCGAGGAAAAATCTCTTTAGTGGTCATGTGATTACGCCCTCAGCGAACAGCTGCTGCCCGCATCCGCATTGATTGCAGCCGCAGCTAGCAATGCATGAATGCACGACGTACCATGGTACCACTCGGCGTCTCGTCTCCATAACTGCGATTGCTAGGAACGCCACCGCGGCCCCTGTGTCGACCATGCGATCGCCATCCACAAGGTGCGATGCCGCACACTTTTAGATAATACGGTCCTATTTACGGTACAATGAAAATCTGTGTAGGTTAATCAATGCTGTACGAGCGAAGGGCTTGCACCGGGAAAGGAGAAGAGGCTAGAGGAGAGTCGATTGAAATCTTACGTTTTAATTTTCCTTTGAAGAAGTTTAGAACTATCCCTACCGGTATATGGTCCAGGGTGGTCCACAACTTGAAATTTTAGCATGTTGCAGGGGGAAAAAAGTGATATTGCGCATGAAAGTATGTGCGCGAAGCGCACATCACGAGCGCGAAGCGCGAAGTCCCTTGCGGCCGGGGTCCAGGGCCCGCTTAAGGGCCCTGGAAGCTCTGGGGTTCTAGATGCTCTCTGGTGCTATCTTAGCCTTATTTTGAACACTTTGATCACCATGATCACTCTGCAATGCCAGGATAAAAATCATTAATATTTGAAAAATTATGTTTAATTGTTTGATTATGACATAAGATTTTAAATTGTTCTTGAAATGTTAATATATCGTCCTACTCCTTACTCATAAGACCTTTTGAATATATCTTGAATAGATATACTCCTCAATGGGGATGCTATGATAAATGACAAGGACATCTTGAACTTGTACTACAGTACAGCACACTGACTGTCTTTAATATTATTTACTTTCAGTTTCACCAGGGAGGAGCCACCTCCCTGGTTTCACATTGAAATGCCAAGATAACTGTGTACTCACAAAGTAGATGAGATGAGTGTAGAAAAGTGAGAACTGCACTTTTGCAGCCTACTGGTAAACAGACGTTTAGTTAACTTGAATGACATTTAACAAAAACTCAGATCTAGATAATTCTATCCACAATAAGCCTTTCCAGAGAGAAATTAAATTTCCAAAGTACAGAGCTGCCAACCTTTGGAAGCAAAAATTAGTACTCAGCAGCTGCAAAATTCGTATTTTCCCACCAGAATTCATATTTTTTCAATCTCCTTTTTTTTTTCTTTTTTGCTATTTTGAATTAAACTTGTCAACTTATGAGGCCTACAGGCTCTAAACATAACGTTATGACACATGCCGAAGGATCGAGCTGGTCACCAGCACGATAAAGATGCCAAACTACGCAATGTTCAGCGTTGATTGATTGCTTTCTCGCAATGAATGTGTACAAGTGCAAGTACAACTGTATGTACCTCCAAAAACTTGCTGGGCTGATTATGGAAGCTTCCACTATCTAGCAGGGGACGGGGAATGCTTTCATCTTCTCAAGAGAGCTTCTGTGTGAGCGGATGCAAAACTCTGTTCTGTGTTTCCAATTATTGTTTACTATCTAAACATAATCATGCGTTGTTTTCAGGCTTTTTTATTTTATTGGATTTTAAATATCAGTATTTTCAGAAGTATTCCAATTCCTTTTCCCCTGACTGGAATCGGAAATTCTGCTATAACGATGATCGCAAAATGCCGCGCTGTGTGTGGAAGCGCCGATGCAAACACGTGGCTTCACGTTCAAAATGAAATGGTGCTAGACGGGTTCTCCAGCACTTACCGAAACTTAGTTTTCACTTTAAAGGAATGCGCCATGTGCTCGATCCTGCCTGTAAGAGGTTACTGCAAGTTCGATGGATCGAATGCGCCATAGCTGAGCTGAGCTGAATGGCTTGTTTACGGTAAACATGCAGTTTACGTTCGATACGAAGAAATCATTACGCCTTTCACGAGAGAAAAACACACAAAACAAACAAACAAACAAATAAACAAACAAAATACACCCACGAACGAATGTTGATAGCCAAAACTTTGAAAAGTAATAAGCAGTTTTGATGAGCGTGAACTGGAATTAATTGTCATTACACGTTGTATTAAACCAGGTGATGACTGCATCTCACTGGACCTACAATTGTACTCGTAGTGAATTTGTCTGGTCATACGAGACCTTTAATTCATGTATTTCTGTGATTGCATTTTTAATTGACTGAATAATCAATCCTTTTTTTATTGTTCAGGGAACATTAGATATTCGATCAAGTACACTATAATCGACTGTTCGATGTTTCCTACTATGCGCCAAAAGAAAGGCTATAGAAATAGAATCATGATATCTTTGCAATGATTCCTTTAATTCAACTAATGAGCTGGTTCTTCGATCGATATTTCCAGGATATTTACACGCTGTTTATTCCAGTGCGCGCATTCTTTCGTCTGGCACGCACCTGGGTGTGGCACCTGCTTTTGTGGAAATTTCCACAAGGGAGAGGGGTGGGGTGTCAAGTTTCTTCTAGCCGAAGAGACTGCATACACGATCTCTTCGCTTTTATTTATTGTCATTCGTGCTTTCCCCTTATTCTTTGCTGATATTGAACATTTAGATTGAACTTTACGAAGGTTGCCATAGCACGTGGTTCTTTTTGTTGTGAGGTGTATGTAATTTCTTTTTTTATCATTCTTGAGAGGGGAAAGGAGAGTAAGGGGGAAAGAAGAGTAAGAGGGAAAGGGAAATAAACAAACGTCACGTACGCTCAGCATTCACAGGAATCCGTCTTTTTACACCAGTCACCAGCATAGTTATCATCATCACCATCAGACATCACTCAAGATCATTTTAGCCTTTTCCTATCAACATTAAGAAACACGCATAGGCCCTAATCCCTCGAGATAAATACCTAGGAAAATAAATAACAAATACAAAGTATCAACACCTCCCAACAACACAAACATTTTTATTTAGAAAATACAACAAACAGCACATCGAAGCGGCTGCTGGGATCAAACTCCGAGCTCCGTCGCTTCGATTCGAAAAAGTATTGCAGCGAAGCGGAGAAATCGCCGTTACAAAAATAACAGTGCGAGACACGGAATTACGTTTAATTACTTCAAAGTATAAAGGGAACGGATAAAGTGATATAAAAGGGAAGAAATCGTACCAAACGAGGTGCGAGAAACGACAGAAATTAGTTTAGTAGTAAACTTAGGCCCTAGCAAAATTTTGCAGCACCGAAAGCTACGCGAAAATGAATACACATTGGAAACTCGGTATTGCGACGAGATCCTTGGGATAAATTCAACTTCGGCGCTCGAGTAAAATCTAACTTACTAAAGGTTCAAATGGAACGCATGGCTTTTTAGAGAAAAACTAACCCGCTGAATCTACCAAAAAAAAAAGATTAAACAATTTGCATTTGCTTACTCCATCGTTCGTTTTTGTTTTTGATTTTTTTTTAACGAAAGATGGAGGTAATTTTCTCTCTGCGGCAATGCTTTGAACGCATCTAATTTTGCGTAATTGCTATTGCCGATGGCAAGCTTCCTATAGAATTGATACGAATCCTTTCAAATATACGAAACAAAGTCTAAGAAAAAATCCTGGATATCCTGACGTTGAATTCCAGTGGTATCATAAATCCTTCTCACTACCAAAATTTAATCATCTGTTCCTTGCGCCATTTTACCAACCAACCGTTCCTGAAATTTCATCCTAATCTGTTCCCAACTTTTGACCTATTTTGCGAATAGAGAGACAGACAGGCAGACAAACGAACAGACAAACCAAAGCAGCAAAAAAAAAAATATATATATATATAAAATACAACCTTTGGCGAAGGGGGGCATGCATTTCATATCGTTTGTTTTTGCGTAACCCGACAACAAGCGTGACAACAAGCGAGCACGTGTCAGCCTTCCTCAGCCTCCCTCGGCCTCCGACCCTCTCTTTCCGTCCTCTCTCTCCCTCTCACATGCATACAGGCGGCTGTCTGTGCCGCTGCATAGGTGTTACTTCACACAAATTGCTGTGTGTGTGGATCCCGAATCAGAGCGCAATCCCATAGCATACACATGTGAGCAGGGAGGTGAGGGAGATAGTGAGCAAGTGTGTGATGTGGTGTTGTGCGAGACTGTTGTACTGATAGCTGGTTGTTGAGCCGCGTTGTGTTGTGATCGGTGCGGTGACTGTGGATAAACTTTTGGCGCTTGTAAACTGCTGCTCCTTTCAACAAGGAGCACTCTCGTAAGTCATTTGCGAGTTAGTTACTTTTAGCATGTCGCAGTTTTATTGGCATGGCGCTTAGAATGTCGCAAGTTTTGAAGGATGTCGCGCAAAAATTTTAGCATGTCGCAGCGACATGCTAAAACCCCTCGTGGACCTCACTGTGGTCGTCCAGTTTATAGCGAAAAGGTGAGTGTCATCCTGTAACAATTAGTTTTATGTCAGATCAGATAATATAGGCCTACGACGGCCCTATAGGCTAAAGCGAAATAAGTTTTTAAACTAACATATTCACAACTATGCAGAATCTAACGTCTTGTCTCTTGGATGGTGTAGTAACATAACATTTAGGGTCCTACGGTATGAAATCTATGGCTTTTGTATAAGTGTTTATGTATGTCGTGCTCTGGAGCCAAATTTTATCGGCGAAGTTTCACTATGACCACATGTGTATGTGTACTGGTGATTTAAGGCAGTAGCTGTAGCTGTAGCTGGCCTGTGTATGTACTTGAGTGAAGCTGAAGTCACACGCTCAGTGTCAGTCACGTCAGTGAGGTAAAACTTTTAGTAGGTAGACCATGATCTCCATTCAGTGACAGTGTGTCTACTCTTGCCTGGATCTTGGATTGATTTGGTGTCTCGGAAACACCCACTAGAATTTTAACTGGATATGTGGACGTGGTGTTTAATATTGGCGTTGAGTTTTTAGACAAGTCATTGCTTACTTTTTGGTTCATCAGATGTGGCGTTGATACTGTTAAAAACATTGAGGCCAATAGAGCCTCTCTCTTTTCAATGCTGCTCCCAGTGTGAAACCCCCGGGGCACTCCATTGTACACATAGGCCTACAGCCAGTGGCCGTATGCTTTGCGTTCAGGCTGGTTGCAGTAGTACTTCAAAATGTTGCTGCTAATAAAACTTCAAACTTCAAACTTCCAGTTGTGTATAGAATCTAGACTCTAGACCTGAGTCAAAGATTTATATAGTGACTATGTGTGTGTTTCCTCAGGTTGAATTGTGTGGGTTAGTGATACAGCCAATTTCTTGGCCTATAGCACCAGACTCTTTAGAACAAGACTCTGGCAGGTGTCGAGACTGTACCCCTTCCCCAGCCCTCCAAGCAACACTAATAATGATACACAAAATGTTAAGATGTTGTAGATATCTCTTGTAATACAGGGGGGGGGGGGGGGGGCAATTCCAACGTTTAATGGACATTACATAATTTAGAGATTGTAGATTGATCATGGTGTGCAACACATTCAGTACTTACTCTTCAGAGTCACAAATGTAGAGTTACGGACATTATTAGCGTTACGGACATTACAACTTTGTCCACTTTTTAAATTCCGAATATTCAGACTTTAACTCAGTCCATATCTCAGACATTAACTCAGTCCATATCTCAGACAAGGCTAATATTAGTATTTTTTGGTTCATTCTTAACAGTAAACTACTTTGAAACAAATGCTGAAGTGTTTCTGAATATGGAATAATGAGAGTCAAAGATTCTGTGTTTTTCCAAAAATTATCAAAATTTTTTCCCAAAATGGTTTTTTAAAGAAAAGAATGCCTAAAAACATTTAATTGTATCAAAATACCACTGTAATGAAAGAACTGAACAAGTTCTAGCATTTGATACTAAATTTGTCCCTGTAGCTCATATATTTTTCAAATTATTGCAGATTTATGATTGTTAGGAAAGGTAACATTTTTCGCGGAATTGCCCAGGGGTGACTTAGGTGGTTGATAACATAGTATGCATGTGGTCTACACTGTACTTCATTTTATCATGCCTCAACCACAATAGTTAAGGTCTTCTATTTTGTAGTACCAAGGTATTCTTTTGAGATTTTATACTTGATTTGAAAGTTACTTTGGATGTCAATTCCCAGATCTTATATAGCCCACACAAAAGCCTCTTAAGTATGACCTTGTTCTTCCTCAAAACAAGCATGTAAAGTCAACTCCCCAAGTTCATTTTCAAGATGATGATGATGATGATGAAGAAGAAGAAGAAAAAGAAGAAGAAGTTAAGAAGAAGTCAAGAAGAAATAATAAGTAGCAATTTCCTGACACCCCATACCTTTGGAAAGTGAGAATATGCTTTAAAAGTAATTGGAAGTCTAACATTTTTCTTCACACAATTTTAGTAAGATGCAGTTCGAATCAACAAAAAAATGTTTTCCTTATTCACTGCAGCCGCACTGCATTTAATTGTATCAAAATACCACTGTAATGAAAGAACTGAACAAGTTCTAGCATTTGATACTAAATTTGTCCCTGTAGCTCATATATTTTTCAAATTATTGCAGATTTATGATTGTTAGGAAAGGTAACATTTTTCGCGGAATTGCCCAGGGGTGACTTAGGTGGTTGATAACATAGTATGCATGTGGTCTACACTGTACTTCATTTTATCATGCCTCAACCACAATAGTTAAGGTCTTCTATTTTGTAGTACCAAGGTATTCTTTTGAGATTTTATACTTGATTTGAAAGTTACTTTGGATGTCAATTCCCAGATCTTATATAGCCCACACAAAAGCCTCTTAAGTATGACCTTGTTCTTCCTCAAAACAAGCATGTAAAGTCAACTCCCCAAGTTCATTTTCAAGATGATGATGATGATGATGAAGAAGAAGAAGAAAAAGAAGAAGAAGTTAAGAAGAAGTCAAGAAGAAATAATAAGTAGCAATTTCCTGACACCCCATACCTTTGGAAAGTGAGAATATGCTTTAAAAGTAATTGGAAGTCTAACATTTTTCTTCACACAATTTTAGTAAGATGCAGTTCGAATCAACAAAAAAATGTTTTCCTTATTCACTGCAGCCGCACTGCAAAATTGTAAATCAGCAAAATAGCCATATTATAATTGTTGTGGTTTGATGACTGTTGATGAACAGCTGCAGTATCATGATCCTCATCATCAGTCAATACTCATTTGCCATTTCTGGCATCCATGTCTACTTGTATCCTGAAGATAAACTCGGATTAGGCCTGTATGTTTCCTTTCATCAGGAACCACAACCCATCCCTGCATTTGACAATTCTGGGACAGTCAATGAGCATGAGCTGGACTCACTGATGGTTGGAATTTATTATCCCCAAGATTTCAGGGAAAATTACCATCAACTATGTATCAAATTGAAGTAAGTTTACAGTAGATTCCTCTCCCTCCCCCCCCCCCCCCCCCCCCCCCATCTACCACTCCATACTGCTGTTAACAATGTTATATTTGAAGGGGTCGGTGCAATATAGTGCTAACCCACACAATAGTCATTTTGAGATAATCGCTGTTGAATGTTTGGAAAGTCCATACATTGTACATTAATAAAACATGAATGCATGCATTTTTTACGGGTTGGTTGAATTCAAATATGATATTCTCATGGAGGTTAGAGTGAAGGATAAGGATTATGAAAATGCATGTAACTCAATTTTGACAAAAGTGTGGGTTAGCACTATATTGCACCGACCCCTTCATTTGTTTCATCCCATACTTTGTTATAACCTGTAATGATAAATGTTTGAGATGTGAGATAAAGTCATTTGTGGTCATTTGCATTCAGGTATCATTTATATGATAGCTTTTTCAAGTTTGTATGCCGTGTACACTGTATCAAATCTGTTCTAATTGCAATCTGCTTGACGGGATACAGTTGCAATAATATCATCTTTTTACTCTTGTGTACTAGTCTAGTACTATAAAAGTGGAAATTTTCACGGCGTTAAAATTTTCACGCATTTCACACAACCAGAAACTAGTGCGAAAATAAAAGCACGCAAATATTTTTGCTTGCCATAATGTTCCAACAGTTGATGTCTTGATTGCGCGGAATTAAAAACATGCGAAACTCTTCATACCCCTCCTAGCGCAAAAAAAGTATTCGCGCAAAAATTCCACTTTTACAGTACTTGAGATTGGAAAGCATTATCCCTAATGAATAAGTGTGAGTACCCATTGTGCTTTAAGTAATGGTACTTTTGCAATTTATTTCCAAGGGCATGATTCTAGCATAAAGAGAAACAAAGAAAAAGCCAAGGCAAAGCAATATACAGTGTAGGTTCCTGATTCCATTACTGTGTGCGGTGACCTTAGAATGTTTGGTCATTATGATGCTGGAAGTAATTCTAATAAGTGGCCCACATTATGTGTTGCAGCTGTGCGAATAGAAAATATTGGCACAGTGTCCTTCCCTTGTTGATTCTTCAGTCCCAGGGATGCTGATTCGTTAATTGGCAAAATGAGGTTACCTGGGTACGAAGCTTAGCAGCATTGCTGTGAAATTGGTGGTGATCAGAGCTTCTGGAGGACATTTTTGTAACAGGCTGTAAATATTTGATTTAATTGTGCCTGATCAGAAATTACCTTAATACATATTGATTCTCTGAAAAGGCATGATGCTTAGCTCTCATATAAAGAAGATATTGAGAACAAATGACATTTCAACAGATTTTCATGTACAGACATTTTTACTTGCAAATAATTTTTTGGAAAAAAAAACACAAAAAAAACCCAACAACCAAACAAGCCATCGGGGCTTCTTTGATGAAGCTGTTGGCCAGAAATTTTAATGAGATCTGAGAGACTTTCTTGTAAAAATTCTTCAGGATTTTGTTTTTCTGTGTTTAGCTTGATGGCAAGTCTTTGATATCCAGGATCCAGTCCCATTGAGTTTTGTTTCTCTCGCTCTCTCTCGCTCTCTCTCTCTCTCTTTCTCTCTTTTTAATGCATTTATGCTCCCATTAGAATGATTAATTTCTTCATTAACCAAGCTGTTTTGCGGTTACATTTATTTTCTCATGATTGAAAAATTGATTGTAGTCTGTCTATCATTGATCAGTCTGTTTTCATTTGATAGTATCTTACTATGCTTTAATCTATAGCGACTCTAGCTAGTGCAATGAGAATTCAATCTACACCTGTGGAGGTGATTAACCTGATGAGGACATGTCCCGAGTATACTCAGGCAAGCGTCTATGGGAAATGCGTGTGATAGCAAAATCAGCCCGTCCTCAACGGGTTAAGAGAAAATATCTGACGGTGATAACAACCATGTTGCTCTGTATGTTAACACAACAGGCAATACTGGAATCTTCACGAACTGAAATTTGACATTGATTCAATATTCACCACTTATTCAAAATATTTGAAAGCAGCATCTGTCACTTGAGGACAAAAGTTCTTTGAGCCAAATAAGTGTCTTTTTAGGAGTAATCTAATCTTAAGTTTTATTTGTATGGATTTGCCAGTCTTGTGTGTTGATCAATTGCTACACATAGGTCAGGGCTCTCTCAATGAGAAATTCAGATGGACCATCTGGTTTCTTTCACTGTTACTCAGTGGAGTGAAGTAGCATTGCCTCACTTCTCACCTGGTGATCTATTCAGCACCAGTCTTCAAAGTAAGAAAAAAATAACAAGAAAAAGTGAGATACTAGTAGATGGAGAAAAAAAATACACACAGAGATACATATGTATATGTAAACGTACTCATATTTAGCAAACAGCAAACAGCAAAGAGGAGTGATGGAGATTTCTCACTTTTTAGTAGATGGGAAAGAAAAGAAAAAGATCAATCTTGGATTGACAAGAGAATGTTAATTTTTAGAGCTGAATTTGCAGGTGTTCCTAGGTTTATTGAAATTCTTCTTCACCATGTGAGACAAAAGTTGAATAGCAGCCAAGTAATGAAACGGAAAGTCCTGAGAAAAGAATCTATAATGTGTGGCATGCAGTAGGAAGCCAAATTCACCATTTATTCAATAATTGTGATGTATTTGTGTACATATATCACATAATCAGTGTACCATCTTATCATTTACTTTTATGTGTCTTTGTGAGGAAAAAATGGGGTTGCAGCAAAGTTAGACTGAGAAATTGATTTTGCTGCAAAGTCAGGCCACTTAAATAGTTTGTACACAAGGCTCAGAGAGGGTTCTTGGGACTTCAATTGCTTGTTTATCTGCTAGCCATCAAATTCCTGATGCTCTGCTGTCCAGAGCTGGCCTCCATTCTAGGCTTACAGTATGTATAGGGGATGGGGGTTCTCATGTTTATAATGCCTCTGCGGGTGGCTTCTTTGTATGCAGCGTGTAATCTGACAAACAGATTTTATTGCCAGGGACAACCATGCAAGGGAATGATGTTGCTACAGTACGAAGTCAGCCTTTATTGTATCCTATTCAGCTGCTGTTTGTTGACTTGGGTGATAGATGCGTGTCAGTGTCCATGGTGATGGAACATAGTGAACAAAATTGACATGGCTTCGTTAGTTCCTCTTGTAATCTTATCTTCTCTGACATTCACTTTAAAAAAGCTGCACATCGTGAGATTTGTGTAGCGTCTTCTGCTGAGTCATATAACTGCAACAACAACAATTAAACAACAACAACGAATTATTTCCACTGAACTGAAAGAAAGGAGCTTGTGGCAAAAGTTATCAAACATTTTGTTGTACAGCATGTATTGCAGTTCTTTTTACCAAATATCCTGTATGTATACCAAGGATCTCTATGTGGCTTAGAAAAGAGCATGGCCCATTGGAATCATAGAAAAGAGCTTGGTGTAAAAGTTGGGTGACCGTCAGGTATTTTCTTTCATCAGATCTCTCTATTTCCCGACCATATTTTTCATTGTACCATAAAGGTTTGCCCTAAAGCAGTAATCATGGGGTTTTCCCTCCTGTTCCCAGTATTTTTACAATCATTCACTGATCAGTGAAAAGGATATGAGATGCACTTTGAAGAGATCCACTTGATATCTGTTTTCACACATTTCTATCACTTTCCAATTGATAATTTTATGTCTTTGTTCAAACGCATGATACTAGATGCATGCACCTTACTGATTGTTTCTTATTATGCATGCAGCATAGGCAACATGCATCACTAAAATTTTGTTGTACCCGATCGTCCAAGATGCATGAGTCATTTTCAATTTTCAAGAGAAGCTTGAAATTTTCAAATGTTTACGGTCCCAAGATGTTTATTTACATAATAACAAGTCACAAACCTGTTCCAACAACTATCTGTTGGGGTATTCGGAAATTAAGAATTAGTGAGACTGTATTGATAACTATATTTTTTTTTCTGATATTTCTCGCATTCATACTATCGTGAATTTAGTTTTGAGAATCGCTACAGTATCTTATGCCAGATTTTGTTTCTCGCGAATTTTGATGTATATATTTCTCGAACAATTACAGTCATATTCGTCGACTTTTAGTATTCATTAATTCTGAACTATTTCCTCGTATTATTCCAATTTACAAATTTCTACAAACTTCTACTGAACAAAATAACAAGTTTTGTCCTAAATTATCATAGAAAGATATTTATCAGAGACTTGCAATATTTCCTGCACTTCACAAAGATAGTCTGCTATAACTGTCCGAATCCAGTAAAGCTAAACATTTTGTATCTTTCCCTCTCGCACGCGAGATGCACACACACAATAGGCAACCTTCCACTCATTCACTTGCACTCACCCACAGTACGACGCGCGTCTGTGTTCAATGGCCTCCATTTCTTCCGTCGTGTTCTCCTTTGAATAATGAATAACGAACCTGCACACGAAGCTGTGGACCAATATTTAACAGATCATCATAGTGAATACTTCACAATTGACGAATTCAATTCCGAATTTTGCCCCCAAACTGGAAATGATAGTCGATCTGTTCACAGTTTTTCCATAGATAAATACTTCAGCCTCATTCATATCAATTCACGAAGCTTGAATAAGAACTTTGAATCAATCGAAACGCTCTTAAACTCTCTTCACCATTTTGCCTTTTCCGTAATAGGAATTTCTGAAACTTGGTTGCATTATGTCTCCCCAAATATGTTTAGTATTCAAAATTATGATATGATTCGTGCAGATAGAAGGACTGGAAGAGGAGGTGGAGTAGCCTTGTATATACATAATCAACTTCGTTACAAACTCCGACCTGACTTATCCATAAATGGTGTTGAAAGCTTATTCGTCGAAATTATAAATGATAAAACTAAAAATATTATTATAGGTATTATTTATAGACCACCAAATAACGAAATAGATTTATTTTTAGACAGCATTGAAATTTTTTCAAATACAATTATTCATGAAAATAAAAGTTTGTTTTTAATGGGGGATTACAATATTGATTTACTAAGTACGACAAACCATAATTCTTCTAGATTTCATAACACATTATCATTAAGTAGTCTTTATCCTCACATTAATAAGCCTACGAGAATCTGTAACACCACGTCAACTGAGACTTTAATCGACAACATTTTCTCTAATATTATTGATAAAAATTATACTAATGGCATACTTTATTCAGATATATCTGATCATCTTCCCATATTTACCATTCACGAGCAGATTGGAAACGTTCAACCAAAACAAAAATGCTATAGAACGCGAAGAAAAGAATCTCACGAAAATATTAATTCATTAATATCTGATTTATCACGCGAACAATGGCAAGATGTGACTTCGGTCAATGACGCGAATCTATCTTACGAAATGTTTTTGCATAAATTTCTTTATTATTATAATAATCGTATTCCCTTAGTTAATAAGAACAATCGCGCAAAAATAAAACAACCATGGATTACCAAAGGGCTAATGCGTTCTATACTCACCCGTAATCGCTTATATAAAATGTCCTTACGTAAACCAACACCACAGAACAAAGCAAAATACAGAACATATCGAAATACATTAACCACATTAATCCGGGCATCTCGAAAGCGATATTATTCAGACATATTAGAATCAAATAAGGACAGTAAAACCAAACTGTGGCGAACTATCAATGACCTTATTAAGAATAAAAAGAAAGAACTCCCGACCGTTATTTCCGAAAATGACCAAGATGTTAACGACCCTGAAATCATTGCAAATTGTTTTAATAAGTTCTTTACCAACATAGGCCCCAATCTCGCCTCAACAATACTTCCAAACGCTGGAAATTTTACAGATTACCTTCCTGAAAGTAATAATAATTCTTTATTTTTTACTCCCACGAATGAAAATGAAATACTGAATATTGTTCGATCTTTTAAGTCGAGTAGATCATGTGGCCACGATGGATTAAGTATGCACTTACTAAAACAAATAATATATTTTTTAGTAACCCCCATAGTACATATCTGTAACTTATCATTATCTACTGGGATCTTCCCAAATTCTTTAAAGATTGCGAAAGTAATCCCTATTCACAAAAAAGATGATGCGTCCCAAATAAAGAATTATCGTCCAATTTCATTATTGCCCGTCATTTCCAAAATCCTTGAAAAGATTGCACATGAACGTTTGTATAAGTTTCTAGTTGATAACCACATTTTAAATCCTAACCAATTTGGTTTTCGAAAAGGTTTTTCTACAGATTTTGCAATCATTCAAACTTGTGACAAAATTATCGATTCTATTGCGAACAAACAGCACGTGATAGGAGTTTTTATGGACCTGAGCAAGGCCTTTGATACAATAGACCATGGAATTTTATTAAAAAAGCTACATAATTATGGCATAAGAGGAATAGTTCTTTCCTGGTTCCGAGATTATTTATCCCAACGTCAGCAATACGTAGCATTTCATTCAAGTACCTCGTTTAAGTCATACTTGCGGTGTACCACAGGGATCCATTTTAGGACCTCTACTTTTTCTTATATATATTAACGATATTATAAATTCCTCAACCCTTCTCACCTATGTATTATTCGCGGACGATACCAGTGTCTTCTACTCTCACAACTGTTTAAACACACTAGTGGATATACTTAATTCTGAGCTTGCAAAAATTTCTACATGGTTTAAATGCAATAAATTATCACTAAATATAGATAAAACGTGTTTCATAAACTTCAATACTTCACATTTGCAACCGATAATGCCTAATAACATTATTATTGATGGTATGCCCATTATTGGAAAAAAATCAACCAAGTTCTTAGGGGTAACCCTTGACTCCAATTTAAATTGGAATAACCACATTGATAATATAACCACATTAATATCTAAAGTCATTGGAATACTTCGGAGATTAAAATATTTTGTAACGGAAAAAGTACTCACTATGTTATACAATGCATTAATCTTACCGTATATTAATTATTGTAATGTTGTCTGGGGAAACTGTAATAAAACCAAAGTAAATGTTATTTTTCTTTTACAGAAAAAGGCAATAAGAATATGTACTAACTCACATTATTTAGAACATACTGATCCATTATTCCTTAGACTAAAAGTTCTTAAAGTTGACGATATACACAAATTTCAAACAGCAATATTTATGTTCAAATACACGCAAAATCTACTCCCACTCTTCCACAACGCATTTTCCCTTAACAGGGATGTCCATGCTTACCCCACGCGCCATCGTAATGATTTCCATTTGAATAACCCTAAACTCCTATTAGCTCAAAAATCAATTCGGCATAACGGGCCTGATATTTGGAATTCACTCCCTCTCCACATAAAACAGTGCACATCTCTCTATTCCTTTAAGGCAAATACAAAGAAATATTTCTTGGCACAATATCATACGGTACAGTAATCATTAAACATGTACCTCTTATACTCAACAACAAGGCAATATTTTGGTCCACCCCCTTTTCCCTTTCTTTTACTTTGCTGCTTGACCCTTCGCCCGTATTATAACATATTCAATCATTTTCTTAGAAGTGCTGACCATCAACACTTTCGCGCTTCATCACCTGCACACGCACTCACAGGCACCACTCCTGTTTACCAAGTAATTGTATAAAACTGGATTTACACGCATTTTAACATGGCCCATCCGTATTAGTGTTCAAGTACTACAATAAAAAATGGTAATTTAACTCTGGCTGTCCGTCTGTTCAAGCACGGCTTATAACGGCGGCCCTCTGCATTATATGTATATATTATATATTGTACTGTGAATCAAGTCATTATTGGCCATATAAACATTTTGTATGTTATTTAACGTTTCATTTGTCTTTATATACAAAATATGACTTACTATGTAATATGTCAATAATTTTCAGAATTGTATTTGTGTAATTGAACCTGCCTTTGTTATTTTTGTATTCTGAAAGAAAATATGAAATGCAGAAAATAAAATCTTTTCAAACAAACAAACTTTGCTGTGAACACACACCACACACACATGCAGACACACATGTATACACATACACATACACAGATACAGACAAACACACATACATACACACAGACTGCAATACTGATATACCCATTTATTAGGGAATAAAATGACTCTATTTACTATATTCAACAGTTGGGTTGGATTTAAAAGGAATTCAGTATCTCTGTGAGCTTTTCTTGTGGCATTTGAAGAGTTTGTTCGCAAAAAACGATAAGTCCATTTTTGAAGATTTTGAAGTACGGTCTCTGTCATAAAGTACAAAATAATACCTTTTAAAATGATATATTGGCCACTACGTATAAAGGTACATTTTTGAAGTTATGGTCAAAAGAAGCATTTTTTTTTGTGTTATTCTCTTTATTTTTCTTGACCTTTAATCGCAAATATCTCCATTTGGCAAATCTGGACTTATCGGTTTTTGTGAACAAACTCTTCATTTGTACCATTTGTGTTTGCACAATTTTCTTCTGCAATCGACACACTTTGCATTGATTAATGTAGAACAAAATGTGCACATGGGTCATTTTACAGTAATTTATTCATTGATTTTTCCAGGAGAGAGACAATTACATGATGAACTTCAAGACACCAAAAAGCTACCACACAGGGGGGCGGGTGACGAGGCCCTCCCCCACCCCATCGCGAGCAGAGTCCATGATGGAAGAACTAGGACTTGACAACAGTAAGTGAATGACTGATCAAACCCTATTCACACTTACAACATAAGAGATTGACTTAAACAGGATTCCCTTGATTTGCTGTAGGTTGCTACTGAGGAGAAGGGAACTGTTTTAATAGCGTGTCTTTGATTGAAGAAGTTGGGGACCTGTCCTGAAAAGTAATCTCATCCTGAATAGTTTGGGGTGTGAATGGTGTCTTTTTTCCTTTTCTTGTGAGTATTTGACCAATTTCTAAATGATTATATTGAAATTCACAGGGGATGTGTTGCATGAATTTCTGACAAGAATATGAGAGGGTAATGATTTCTTTGTGTATGCCATCATAGAAAATACACACACACTTCAATTAAGAAAAAGGTAAATGACAAACAGTGTGTGTCTAGTAACTGTTACTGAAAATCATATACTGTGAAAATGGAAATTTTCGCGTTGTTGAAATTTTCGCGCATTTCGTGCAACCAGAAAATAAAAACAACACGAATATTTTTGTTTGCCATTTGTTCCTGTGTGTGATGTCTTGATTCCGCGGAATTAAAAACACGCGAAACTCTTCTGACACGGCCAAGCGCGAAAAATTAGTCGCGCGAAAATATCCACTTTTACAGTAATACATAATGTGAAGTTACAGCTGATAACTTCTTTCTTTGACATTTGCATTATCCAGATGACTTTAGCATTTTCATTTTTCAACTTGTTCATTGGACTTGTTGAATATCTCCAGTGTAGTAGATCTGTACAACAAAAGAATAATTAGCCATAATTTTGTATAGCTTTATCCAACCAGCTGTACACACTTGGGCTGTTGCTACTGATTACCAGGTCCATTGAGTCACACCCACTCTTTAAAATAGGGCAGGCAAGAAAACAATATAGTGTAGATCATTGAAGTGTAGTGCTCTATGAGTAGCTCAGATATTGACCATGCAAATAGAAGCAAGCAAATGAGGGGAGTAGTATTAGTAAGAGAGTATTTAGAGGGGTCATGAAGAGGTACACACAAATGTGTGTTAAAATCTGGTCATTAAGATGAAAGATGGAAGACATCAAGGTATAAAGATGGATACTGGAAGCTGTTATTTTTGCGAGGGTTTAATTTGCACGAATTTCGCGAATCACTGGTGGACCGCGAATTCAACAACATGCAAAAATATCGCGATATGCTAAGGTACACTTATGTTAGCATTGGTGTCTATTCGCGAAAACAACATCTCGGCAAAATGTCCATGACCTCCTCATTCGCGAAGATATCTGTACACGAAAATAACAGCTTATACAGTAATAGATTGAGGAATATGTAGATAGATGGATAGATACAAACATGTAGATGTATACACCAGTTGATAGCTGCATTGTTATAGATGAATGATAGAATGATGAAATGATGGATAGATGTCATGGTTGTAGATCTATCGATCTAGAGAGAACCTAGCACAACTGTGTGGTACCATTCTTCCATCATAAATCAATTTGTTAAGTAGTAGGATTAGAGATTGGCATTCAGTTATTTTTATGTACAGATATGTGGGAATGAGGCGGTCACAGACAGAGATGTTGTTTTTGTGATTTGATGCCAAGACTAACAAAAGTGCACTGATGCCTGTCCGCAATAATTTTGTGTGCTGTTAAATTCAGGGCTCATTATAGTGATTTGTAAAATTCATGAAAATTAAACCCTCGCAAAAATAACAGCTTTTACAGTACCAGGTACAAATGTATATGTTGATGTATGTTCATATAAAGAGAATTAGAAAAGCAAGTAGAAAATGATAAGTCACTGAGAATAACTGCGTGTCCATGAAAATCATATTGACACACTAGTATTGAAAGGATGTGCAACTGTTACTAGGAAACTGAAAAATGCAGGCACTACAAACAAAGTGATCACATTCCAGAAATGCCATCATATTCTTGTAGAACCACTCCTGGAGGCGGTTCACACTAAAGTATTTATGCCCATTCTGCTGCCAGTAATTGTTAATTTGCAATTTATGGTAGAGGACCATGTCCCTTCCATTTATAGATACACATATTATACAGGGTTCACAGAGCAAGTTGATAAAGAGTATAAGAGGGAGAGAGAGAGATGAAAGAAGAAGCAGTTTTGCCAGGAATAGCTCAATAGACAGTAACAAGCCCATCAAGCATGCCTGTGGTCATGAATAAAGGACTATTGTTGGTCCCTTCCCCATGGAGCCTCATAACACTTTCATTTACACCCAGCCCAAAAGACCCCGCATTTGTGTCCAGACACTTTCTTGCGCTCCCGGTCTGCAAAGACCTTCCTTCATCATGCTAACAATAGATGCCCTCTTCTGAGTGCTCCTTCAGCAGCTATAAGTGGAAACTGAAGAAGCCTGTACAAGTTTGTACATGTGCTTTGGTTGAATGAGCAGCCAGACTTCAGACAGGATCTGGCCTTCTTCTTGGATATTATGTACATTAGGCTTGAAACTGTCAAGCCTGGTATGACCGCCAACGTAATTCATCAAGGAGGAACTCCTTGGTAATTAATATGTACTTTAAAATGTTTTGTATCCGAATGATTGAGTATGTTTATAGTCATAAACTCCCATCTGTATTTATGGTAAACGGATGTGAGTTATAAAAAGCAACCCAATATGCGCTAAATTTTTGCATAAAATCCAATGGTGAAAGAGAGAGAATATTAATCAGAGGGGTGAAAGTTGAGGTGTGAATTTTCTTGAAGTTGTATCCCTCTGCAGTAGATGACAGGTTCAAGTCCTGTGGTTTCGTTTTTCTGACATGTCTGTTAATTTACATATCAACAGTTGCAATCTTATAAATTTCATTTGCAGCTAAGAAGACAAATTGAAGAAAATTCACATCTCAAATCCAATAATGGTCTCAGCATGAATGATATCAGAGGATTTTTGATTAAGTAGTACAACGTACAAACAAGATCTAATGTATATTTTCAGTTCCAGCCTTTGGAAAGTGACAGGCACTCAATCAAGGGAAGTTGAAAGACATTCAAGAGACATTTTCCCACAGTACCAAACAGAAATGAATGTTTTGATAGATCAGGGCCCTGTTTTATCAAAAGATAGATTCGATTTTAAATTTCCTTACTACACAGGCTGACATAGACTTACAGTTGAAATCAACTATATAATCAATTTTAACTCTTGATAAAACAGGGCCCTGCAATGTATTGTGCTAGGTCTGACAGGATTAAAAAACAACAGTATTACTAGTCTCCTGATTAGGCAATTTACTCTGTATAAAAGATAAAAAAGTGAAAAACAAAAACAAAAGTGAAAAATAGGCAAGAGACACAGAAAACATGAGAAAAGCCTTTTTGAGTGATTATCAAAGTAAAAATTGACATTGAGATCAAAATTATTTGCAAAATTATCTAATACCAAACTAATTACCTAAAATCTATACTCAGCATTGTGTTTCCGCCTATGGAGATTAACCATTAGCAGAATTCCAGCAGAGCTAGGCAGCCAGTGTTCAATGATCTAATTTGCAACAGCTGTACAGTGTGTTTACAGTATCTATTGATTTTCTGCCTACTTCTGACGTAATTAAAAAAAAGAAGAAGAAATGATTAGTATTACAATTATTTTATGTGTGTATGACTCATTGCCTGAATTGTATTGTTGTCATTCTGCCACCCAAGGAGCCATTGTGCAGTTTGTACTACTGTAAAAGTTATTTTGTATCAGTGCTTTCTCTAAAGTAGATGTGAAATACCTTCTTGTATACTCTATACTATAACACTTCTATGATTA
Organism: Diadema antillarum; assembly: GCF_040938485.1. NCBI lineage: Eukaryota > Metazoa > Echinodermata > Echinoidea > Diadematoida > Diadematidae > Diadema > Diadema antillarum. Next base: position 123,612 of record NW_027272159.1, on the reverse strand, counting down.
AACAAGGAAAAGTGATTTTTTAACAAAAATTTTCAGATATTTATGAGAGAAATAGATTGATGTATGATCACCAAATATGCTCTTGCTGTACCGTTAAAAAAAAAATGATTGCAGATTGAATAAGATGAGGTTTACGTTGATTCTGATGTCAATAGAGCCAAAATAAATGCTTTTGAGGCAGAAAAAAAGACACAACATGCATCAGTGCAACATACATGCACTACTCTAATGTTGTAAACAGTAAAACAAGGCAAGAGTTTAGTAGTACTCAGATATGAGGTACTCCATCTAATCTCATAGTATAAAGTGATCATTTAAGTACATTATAAAATATATATCCTCTCCCCTCTGGCATTTTAGATACCCAGAAGATCATAATACTAATGAACAAGTTCTATTATCTCCCAGTAATTCTCCAATGTCGATGATCCTATTCTGCCTGTCCAATTTGTGGTACGATTGAAGAGGCACAATTTTACTGCATTCACAGCATTCTTTCTTGTTGTTCTTGGAAGCATTTCATCCCCCATAATGCCAATAAACAGCTAAACAATTAATCACAAACAGTTCATGGCCATGCACCACAAATCAATACACAGATACCAATTATGATGAATGCGTAGCGTTCACTTTGAACGGCAGCTGCATGCTCGCAATTGCTCTAGCGTGGTGTGCATTATTCATGAAAATTCCGCCCAAGCAGCTCTCTGATCAAGACGAGTAGGAAATATATGCTGTTTATGGGATGCTGAGCAAACATCAATTCCCCGGGATATTCCAAACTGTTTACTTCAAGCGATCAGAAGATATCTAGGAATTTGAAGGTGGAAGTGGATCCAGAGTAATGGAGTAATGAAGTATTTGTCAAGGAGACGTCTACTGCTCCCGGGGATTTCGACCATGAGAGTCTGAGGGATGACGCACGTCCAGGGTGCTTCATTTACATAGATGAGATTATAATCAGATGCTGTCTCCCCTCTCGCTTACTCTCTCCCCGTGCGTCAGGTGACCTCCTTAGTGACGAGGACGGAAATAGCAGCGATGGGAGCGAGGACTCGGCAGATGGCGATGTCGGAGGCAAAAAAGGTGGGATTCTCCTCCTTTTTCTCTCTCTCTTTTTGTGGTCAGTGAATGTTTTTGTGTGGCTGGATGAGTGTATAATGAGGATATTGTCTCTACAAGGGGATTTTATGCCAATTATGGTGCTGTTTGACTAGAACTGGCATGATGAAGAATTCTTTGCAGATGTGAGCAGCCACACTTGTTTTCTGCCTGCCATTGCTACAGTGTTGCTCTAGGAGTCTCTGTTATATAGCTCTCACTACAAACCAAATATTTCTATGTGTGTTCTTGAAAGCATTCTGTTATATATTAAGTACCTTAGCATGCCAATGTACATTGTATGAAGTCCAGAATAAGTTGCCTATATACATGGTAAATTGAATGCATGATTGTATTTTTCCCCTCCAGTTTTGCTGCAGTTAATTAATTTCACACTATAGTGGAATAGTGAGATATTGCAGAGGACACATACATTATACTTATGTACATGGTTGGGCAAAGCATACACAGTACAAGTACACATGTAGTTGCAGTATGGAAATTAATCATGTTCCATTAGAATAAGAGAGGAGAAGAAAGAGTTATTCATGAGTTCATATTTGTGTGTATACTTGTATTTTAAACAAAAGAAAAAAATGATTTAGATATTGAATGTGATTTGCATTTGATAGCAACAATATGAATCTAACACCAGAATATGCCTGATTGGCATGTTCTTTTTGTGCTTGCCATATTAATATAATGGCCAGATCCTGGGTCATGCAACCTGGACGTATACAACATGGCGAGAATATGTATGATATTCAGCAAACATGAAAGTGAGGGTTTTTGGAGATCTGTATGCTTGTGCCTGTGTGTGTATGATGTGCTAAAGGTGTAAACATACTGTACATGTGTGTGATTTATGGTGTATGAGTGCATATTATATGTTTATGTAACACAAAAGAATTTCTGTGTGCACTTTTATACAGTCATGTGTGTGACTGTGTACTCACAACTCGGGGATGAGAGGAAAGGAATTCATCCAACAGTGCATCATTGATGAAAGTCCTTGGTATGAGAAGAATCTTAGTGAAAGAAATGTCAGCTGGGGATATGTTATACCGTCTAACCATCAAGGAGGTCTGGACTGTCAATTTGTGGATGTCATAATTTCGGGACTGTGAGGGCACTGTGACGGAAACTGTTACCTTGTCTTTTGAGCAGAGTTAGCATTAAAGAGGTCTTCTGTAGCTATAATATCGCTTCCAAATCGCTGTTGGGATTTTGAAAACAAATGAGCCAAAATGTATGTCATTTACATTTTGAACAACATATTCATAAATGCCCATTGATAATCTATACCCACGTATGAAATCCAATGATTATTGAGGAAAGCTTTATTGTTAAAGTCTGCGAGTTATCAAACAGTATATTGTTCATTATATTTATGGGATTAATATTTTAAAATGTGTTATATTTTAGATGTGAACAGGGCTGGAAAAAAAGATTAGCTAACCCCTTATGTAAGCAGATGATACCAATGGTTCTACGATACAGAGAGAAATACCCTGTTCACATATTTTATAACTCATGCACCTGGCCTTGCAAGTTGCTGTATGGTTGTGATGCTTTGTCTGCTGCTGTATACAGCAATTAAGAGTGTTTGTATGCTGGCAAGCCTTGTTAGTTCCTAATGATCAGGCATACATGCATGTAGTCGACATGTGGCTTGTCACATTTTCACCAGCTGTCAGATCTAGCCTCGTCCCCAGTCTCTGGATTGTTTTTGTCATTTTGGAAGTGTAATGCCACCCCATGTTGTGGGGTCCATTTCATGAAAGTCATATAAGAGACCTTCTTGCTCATATAAGACACACTTACAAGAGACCCCGTGAAATGAATTTTACTTCTCTTTGAAAGTCTCTCATAGCTTCATGATGAGCGACTATGGCCATTCTGAGATTTATGTACAGACTTTTATGTGCTGACTTCATGAAATGGACCCCTGGTTAATTTCACATCAGATGTTTATGTAGTTCAAACAACCGAAACAGTGGAAGTATTAAATACAGAGAGGAATGTACATTGTAGTTATGTACGGAATCCCTACGAGGCACATATGAGTTACACGATTGTACCTACTTGATTTCATGAAACATTCTGATATTGGGCACAATTATAACCATGGTAATCAGATGAGCTGATAGAATCATGACCTCACAAGTTGCCCTTTGGCTTGCATACAATGAATCTTCATTCCAACTTTCTTTGGAAATGAAATAATGTACCATTATAAACTGTATCCTGCACATCAATTTATCGTAGAGTTGCAATAATACACATTGTAGCTATGACTGAGGTATTCGCTGGATTACTCACCAAACAAAACCATTGTATCATTATTTGTGAGGTCACATCAAATCTCCCATCCAATATATTAAACAATATTCAAATGGTTGCTGATATCACTGTTTTATGAAAACATATGAAACTTCAAATTATGTAGCTTTTCTCTTTTATACTCAATTGTGATACAAAACTATGATTTCACCGTAGTGTTTGTTTGATATTTCATCTTTATCAAATTTCAGCTGGAAAATAGTTTCACCTATGATATAAATAGAGCACTAGCAAATATCTGAAAGGATACCAGGTGAAATTTCTCTTTGAGATGAATGTTTTTACCCCCCAGTTCAGCTGTTTCATGCCATGCAGACTAAAAAGAGAGGGGTACATGTACAGATGAGTGCATAGAGTCTGGTGCCAGGGCTAAGTCAGTTAATCACATGACCACTCATCTGAGGTATGGAATGTTAATTTACATTATCTTCCCAATCTTATGAAGCCTTTGAACTCTAGATTGAGAACTGTCCCATCATATAAAATGCTAAATTATGGTTTGTATTTTGGCATGTGTACTCCGGCATTCCAGCACTCAATAAGGGTAAAATATACTTTTTTTAAATGACTTTCCTTAAAAACACAAACAGAGCCTTCAATTTTAGACATATTTTGAATGTATTGTTATCAATTTGTTTGATTTTTTAAATGTACTTTTAGTATCACTATTTGTGCATTTTGTGTACTTTGAGCATACACAGTTTTAAAAGGGTCTTGTTTGGGGTTATACTGGATTGTTCATTTTTATCAGTTAGCAGAATAAAGGAGAAGTTGTAGTAAACAAATACACTGTTTCTGAAAATGCACAACGATTGAACGGGTGAGCATATGGTTCATGTACACTGAGCAGAAATTCAACTGTATAGTGGAATGTTTGATTATGTGTATTAGGATGCATGCTTTGAATTGTGAACAGAGCCTTCAATTTTAGACATATGGGAATGCATTGTTATTAATTTGTTTGATTTTTAAAATGTACTTTTATTATCACTTTTCAAGATTTTCAAGATTTCAAGATTTCATGAGAGCTAGCAGCTCCGCAGTACTGCACTGCTACTCGGACACAAAATGATAAGCTCATTCTTCATAAAAATGAATGTATTTGAAACATATTGTATTCTCTGTATTCACAAGTGTTGTGCTGTTTTTATTGAAAAAAAAAAAGGTTTTTTATTTTCCCCTTTGAATGCGGCTCTTGAACAATCACACCGCTTGTTGTCTGGGGCTCTCGACACAGTTGCTTTACGTAAAAACAAAACAAAACAAAACAGGATCTTGGAGTGGCATTTTCACACTTGCCCAGTCAAGTGGAACTGCATTTGGGTTCAAATTGTGGTCACATAGTACAAGGCAACTTTGGACAATGGGAAATACAACTGTAATGACAGCACAGTTAAAACTCCAGAAGGGTTACATACAATACAGGAAAATCACTCTCCATGTAGGATCTGATGTTCTGAACAAGTCTTTTATCCCAATTTCTTCCACAAATCTTAAGGAATTGAAAAAGCAGTAGCAGTCAGCAAGATGAAGGAATTCTCATGTATGTTGTTCTTTTATTTCTTTCCCACATTTTCCTGTGTGCATGTGTGAATAACAGCTAAAATATTAATTGTTGAGAGTATTATGTGAGCACTGTCATACTTCTGTACCTGTGTGTACATTATGTTTTTGTTTGTTTGTTTGTGTGTGTGTGTGTGTGTGTGTGTGTGTGTGTGTGTGTGTGTGTGTGTGTGTGTGTGTGTGTGTGTAAGGGGTTGTCATTGTTTCCCAGAGGTAAATAACCAATTTTATGTTTCAGATATCAATAATTTGTATGTATGAGAAGGGGGGGGGGGATGTTCTTTCAGGGGTATTACCATAGATCTTCAGTAGATATGCTTTCAAGTACTATTACTTCTAAAATGTGTGTGTTAGTTTGTATGTGTGTGTGTGTGTGTGTGTGTGTGTGTGTTTGTGTTTATTAAGTGTGTATTGTTTTCCTAAGAGTTGGTTTTGCTTTAATCTGATGCCTTTACTGAACTTATTGAATTTTAACAAAGCACCCTCTATTGTGAATTCCACAGATCAATGCTGCACTTGTAATTCCACTGTCAGACCATCTGGATTGATGGAGGGTTTGAAGTGCTTATTGATTTTATTGATTGATTTTATTTTTGTGTTGTTGCTGTTCCTGACTAATGGCCACATTCCAGGCAATCCAATAGTGTTTTACTTCATCTATTGTGTAATGCACCTGTGAGGATGAGCACTCTACTCTTGCTGTATGTACTGTATGTTTGTGTGCATACACTTTCTGTATTATATTAAAACTACAGAAGTACTTACATGTAAGGGACCTTTATAAAGCATTTCTTGGTGCTTATCCAGCTCATGGATTCAAAGATTATATGCCATGATTTACCACTACATGTATTTATTACTAGCCAAGTAAAATTATCCACCCACATCAATTACAAAATATAAAAGTGTGTGCTCCAATTCGTTTATCACAAATTATGTTTTCTTTAATGCAGTATTATATCTTGGTTGGTTATGAGTTTGCCACAGAATCTATGATCACAAATCATAATAGGTATCACGTTTTACATTTGATGTCTGACTGTAGTCTAATATCAACATTTAAAATACTGCATTTAAAGTTGTCTTGCTATCAGAAGTAGCAGATCGATCAGAAACTAAGCGTTCTCTTGCAGTGCTGCTTTCACAGTGGTCCTTTTAACTGTACCACTACATCATTCACACTGAGTTCCTTAGATCAAGGTCAATTCATACCTAATAAAATGTGGTCATTCTGCTCAGCTCTGAGACTGCTCTTGGCTATTAAGTGGTATTTTACTAGCTATATAGTAACTGAAAATAATGCTTTGGTTTTTTTTAAATCAAATAATCAGGTAATTTTTTTATGTTTTCTCTCACAACTATGTAGGCCTACCAGTTTGTACTAAATTGAAACAGAATAAGAGATGCAAATTAAAGAATCTTTTCCTGACTATTCATGCCCTTAACTACCAAAACAAGCATGCAAAAATTCATAAAACAAGGAATCTGAAAGCAAAACTGAAGAAAAAATCCTGTCAATATAATTGTTGAAATTGTGCTATGTACTGGCTTTCTCAACCTTGCCTGCATAGATGCAGTATATAAAACCAGAAATTTTTGTGTGCATGAAACTTTCTTGAAAATAAACATAGGTAAAATGCATACAAAGTCTTTGTCTATGCAATGTATTGCATGCCAGTGGCAATTTGCTAAAGTTTCATCATGCGAAAAAAGGCTGTCGCCTCCCATTTATTAATGTTTCTGCTTCTACATTACATTTGATTTTGGGAGTCTTTTCTCCAGTAGCTTTCCAAAATTGAACTTGGACCTAAAGTTTCCAGCAAGCAGCCACTAAAAGATATCATCAAAGTAGTGAGCTTATTTGAAAATAATAATTCACCAAAGATCTTCATCAAAATGTAAAGTGCAAATCAATAGAATGAATTACATGTCTTTTTGTTTGAACAACCCTATTTGCCATACCTTAGAAGATTTGTGTCTTTGGTTTGTGGTGGTACAAAATGTAAATTGATCTGTTTGTTCACACATTGACAATTATAATGTTTTATGTCTAAGCCTATCCCTCACTTGAAAGAGAGAGTCAATTTTGTTATATTTTTAGAAATATCACTGAGAATATACTCACATGTGGCTGGGATTGTTCTCGGGTGAGGACGTTTTGAGAAGATTCCTAGCAACATTTGTTCTGCTGAAAGAATGGCGGTGTATTATTCATTCCTGACTTTTCAATGCATGGCTGAACTGTCAAAAGTGAAACCTGTGCCATGTTTATTCAGACCACATGCAGAGCCCAATCCCTTTTGTTGATTCAGACACCTGTGGAGGGCATGTTTGAAATGATCATATTCCGTATCAATGCCAATAACCTCTTTTCAAGGCAGCTGGCTTGTCTGGCCAAGTTGACATCCCGTAGCGACCTACTTAAACACCAACTGCAAGCCTCTAAAACTCTGTTAGTAGTAGTACTCAATCATGTGCGGTGTTCTAATGTCGGTTGAGCAACATAGTAAAGAAAGTCAGTGCCAATGTTTCTTGATTTCGTCTGCACTCCAAATCTTGCAGCAATGGTGTCGGCGGCAAACGTGCACGCCCTACGCAGAGAACTAGAAGAGGTTCACTTGCAGCGTGACGAGCTCTTACTCAAAGTCAAGGTGAGACATTACGAAAGAGAGAGGTAGATACAACAGTGTATATGAGGAGTTGTTTTTCCCACAGTGGTACTGATGTGAAATGATTCTTTTGTGTACTACAGACATTCATCCCCATTTCATGTAATGTAATGACTGCTGTAGGAATTAGTCATCAGAAATATCTGCTGTGTGTCATGTGTTCATGTTACTGTCTTGTGGTATTCTACATTGTATTTAAGGGTTATATTTATAAAAGCAATGCATTGTGTTGTTCCCCTTGTATGATTAACATGAATAGGTTTCACTTGAAGGTTTATGTGCAATGCTCAGTACTAGAACCATTCATCATTTCCCTATTTTAGTTATGTTGCCGGCCTGTGTAGCTGACTGTGTATCGTACAAAGTGATTTTACGAAGTGATTACAATGTGATCACAAAGTGAATTGAAAGCCAACAAGTTGGATATCGATTCTATTTCCTTTGTAGGCAAAGATATCCCTCTGTTGCAATCTGGTTGTTATGTTTGACTCTCACATGGTTTACACATGTGTATGTCTGATCAAATCACCAACATTTCTAAATCAATCACCTACTGGATTGTCCTTCTGAAGGACTGTAAAGCTATTGGTCCTGTAGTCATTTTCTTGTAATGAACAATACACTTCTCCGTGGTGATCACTTCAAAGCCATTCTTTAACATTGGGAGCAGTGATACAATTTTTTTTAATTATCACATTTGATGCATATGTATAGTTCAGTTGTATCACAAAACACCCTACCATACAAAATTTTTGCAATAAAGTCACAAATTGAAGGAGATACCACTAATTTTCTAAATAAACCATTACAGCAACAATTTGCTCTAGGAACAGTTTTTAATAATTTTGTTCTCATTTTGTATATTTAACAGTATGTAAAAGATTATAGTGATTAACATTTTAATGTTGATTATTTTTATCCCTAACTCACATTTTACAACTTTTGTTTTTTTCATTTGGTTTGTTTGTTTGTCATTTTTTTTTTTTCATCTGCAAATGTGAGCAAGTGGCATCAAAATAAAACCCAAACTCATCCCATTACCCTAAACTTTGGCCCGCCCAGAATTTCAGAGAGAGCTCCCAAAAGTACCGATCCAGCTATGAGAAGGAGAAGGCCAGCAAGTGGCAACAGATCAAGATCCTGCGCAAGTCCCACGAGCTGCACATGCAGGAGAAGCGGCAGCTGGTAGAGAACCTCCAGGACATCATCAATGACCAGGAGGCCAGGATCCTGGAGCTGGAGGCAGCGGCAAACGGTAAGCCTTGTCTCCAATTTGAGTTGAGTTGAGTTGAGTTGAGTTGAGTTGAGTTGAGTAGAGTAGAGTAGAGTAGAGTAGAGTAGAGTAGAGTAGAGTAGAGTAGAGTAGAGTAGAGTAGAGTAGAGTAGCGTAGAGTAGAGTAGAGTAGAGTAGAGTAGAGTAGAGTAGAGTAGAGTAGAGTAGAGTAGAGTAGAGTAGAGTAGAGTAGAGTAGAGTAGAGTTGAGTTGAGTTGAGTTGAGTTGAGTTGAGTTGAGTTGAGTTGAGTTGAGTTGAGTTGAGTTGAGTTGAGTTGAGTTGAGTTGAGTTGAGTTGAGTTGAGTTGAGTTGAGTTGAGTTGAGTTGAGTTGAGTTGAGTTGAGTTGTGTGGAGTGGAGCAAAGTGGAATGGAGGGGATGGCATTGCGATGAGTTGGGTGAGAGTGGGATGGGAATGAGGTGCGTTGAATTGAGTTGAGTTGAAATGAGAACAGGTGCGGAGGGTTGAGATGTGAGTTGAGTTGAGTTTAGTTGAGTTGATTTATTATTTGTGCATGGCAAAATGAAGTACAACATGTATAGTTACATAATCGTTGCAGGCTGCAACATCAAGAAAACATTGCTGCTAAAAAAAAACCACACACACACATGCAATACCACTTGTGGTCAGTGAGTGTCACATTTGAGCCAGTACAAGCAGATGAAGAGATCAGATGCAGATACAGGCTTCACACTATCTCACTAGTATGTGGGCTATATGATATGGCACTTTTTTGAAGCAGTGACTAGTAATTGACATACGAATGATTAATATGAAACTGAATTAAAAAGAAAATGAGGAAGGATTTCAAGGAATGGAAGAAGGGTGTGAGGTTGAGACAAACAGATCAGTAAGATGCAACTTTGTTGCTTTTACTACTCAATCGTCATTATCAATGTCATCTCACAGTCTATTAGATGCATCATCAATATCATTAACGTCATTGTCATCAGCGTCATTTTCATTGCTGCTGTTTATGAATCTGTTGATCAAGCCTAAACGCTTCTCTCATTGCAACCGCAGGTACGAGCATCCCATCGACTCCGTCCCCAAGCATCTCAAAGCGACTCGAGCAACTCATCAATGCCCTAGAGCAGGTCCAGACCCAGATGGCAGAGGCGAGGGAGAAGCAACTCATGGCGGAGGAGGCCCTGCAGGAGATGCAGCGGCGACAGCAGGAGCAGCAGCAGCAGAACGGCCACCTGGACCGGGGAGGTGACGCCCTCGACTCCTACCACATCCTGGGAGGAGACGGGGCCGACCCCAAGGGTGGGACAAACAACAATGAGGCGGGGCTTAGACAGCAGCTGGAGGATGCTAATCAGATGATCAAACAACTACGAGATGAGCAAGTGAGTATGGATGTAGAAGATCCAGTGGAGTCCTATAAAACTCCAGTCAGTTTGTACTTCAGTCAATGACATTGTGTTTCTTGTTTGTTGGTGATTTTTCTTTCTCTTTCAGCTTTGGTTTCTCATTATATATGTGGGACAAGTTTCATCTTTTTCATAAACGAAAAGACAAAAATTTTGATGTGAAATATGTATCTCATAAGTGTTAAGGTCCTAGTGTTATTTTTCTGTGTGATCACCTAGTTTCATACACAGACCATATTTATGTCACCTTCCTAACCCCCCCCCCCCCAACACCCAAGGTGCCAAGCTTATTGCTTGCTTGATGCTAGCAAACTTGCTAGCATCGAAAAAGCAAGTTATTTTCATATTCAATTTGCTTTGTATTTTGGCTTTTAGGCTGGCAATTTTGTCATAATATGATTCATTCCATTTCATTTCAATATTTCTTGTTATATGCACTTGAAGCTTTTTGTCTTGTCCTCATTCATCGTAAATCCTAGTCTTGTCCTGTGATGTAATTTTATTTTGCAAAACTTGGACAAAGGGAAATGCCCTCACACTAGATCTCTTCTCTTTCTTTCTATCTCCCTTTCTTCTCGTGTTCTCTTATCCTCGAGAATGCAGCCTCAAGTGAGATGGCTCTCCAAACAGTATTTTAACATGCAGATTGAAACACTTCCTTTTCCCCCCTGATGAATTGTTCGTCCATTTTCCTTTTCTTCTCCTTTTTACTCCGGTAGAGACAGCTAAGCGGCGTGACTGACTACGAGAAGGAGGTGGAGCAGTTGAAGGAAGAGGTGGGAAAGCTGAAGGAGGACTGCTCCAGGCACAAGAAGGAGGCCCTGCACCAGGAGCAGGTCCGGAGGAGGGAGTCCAAATCACTGAAGGTGAGGAGGAGGAGGAGGAGGAATGTGGGGGGAGGGGAGGGGAGGTGGGAACCGAGCCCTCATATGATTTGTGGTGTGAATGGGACCCGACTAACAGAGTATTATGCCTGCTGTATCTATTTTGTGTGGGTTTATGTGCTGTGTGTATGTGCTGGGTGTATTTGTATAATGATGCGTATGCAAGAATGGGTGTTTTTGTATCTTTGTATATTTGTGGGTGTGGATGTGTTTGTGTGTGTGTGTTTGTGTTCTTATATGTAGATGTGTTTGTGTATATATGTGTGTGTGCGCATGTGTACTCAAATGCATCGTATATTTCTGTGTGTGTGACAGCATGCTCAGTCAACAGGAAAATTAGTGCCATCATCAGGTGTACATACACGTGTAACTGACTGTGTCAGCCTGAGATATGTTTATTTGTCAACCTAAAGTCATTGCATACAATGTATTTGCCACGTGTAGGCCTACAGGGAGTGTTAGTCCTGACTTTTAACACCATTGAGGAAAAGTATGGGTAAATCTTTTGTGTTCTCATTACAAAGGGTATGTCCCCGACTGGGCTTTTAAAGCTGCTTTATTTCCTTCAGGTCTGCCGCTCTTCCTAACACCTCACAGGTGGTATTTTCATTGGATTTTTAGGGGGATTGAACTAAGCAAAAGGGCTCTCTCCAGTAATTCTCGGTACGCACTCAATGGGGACCACATGTGCCAGTAAGAGGCAGAGGAAGGCTAAATCCTTTGAAACCAGGAATTGCCACAAAACATGAACCCCAACTCAGCATTTGAGTCATCTGGGGTAGTGAAGCCTACTCACCTTAATCCTGTCATTGTCCTGTGGAACAAAGCACTCAATGCCATGTGAGAATCTTCTCAACAATCCACTATGTGCAGTGGCACTGACCCAATGTACCTTTCCTCAAGCCATCTTGCCCTGCTTGCACTTTAACAGTTTATTAAATGAACCATGCAAGTCCTGTTCCCCATCCTGTGGAAACTGCGTTAATATGATGCCTCGACCAGTTGATGAAAGTTGTGTAAAGTCCCCATTGTCTCCCGTGGATCCAATGTAGGGGATGATAAATTGCACCATTACATATTGGGGAAACCTACCAAGAAGCCACTCATTATTTCATGGAATTTGAGTACCCTGCATTCCATATTAGAAATAAGTATGTGACATGTAGATGTGCATAAAGTAGTATTTCTGCATGGTACTCTGTGATCATATGTTAATTGGCCAAATTTGAGTAATGGATTTCAAGACTTGCAGTAGAAAAAAATAAAACAGAAGAAGTAAACTAGGATAGTGGACATGCCTGTGATGATAGAAAAAAAAAAAGAAAGATAATAATAATTATAACGTGTTTCTGACATGACATCACTTGAAATCAAAAGCACAAAAGTATATCTTTGATCAGAAATGATACTTTGCTCAGTGTGGATGACATTCATGAAGGAAATGCAAAGTAGGCTTGACTGTTTAGCCACGAAAAAAGGGAAATTCACTGAGCTCGCTGACCAATTCTGCACTGCATCTCAAAAAGTCTTTCTCCTGTATGTTCTTGGATTTTCAGCAATCTGAACAGGAGCGCCAACAACTTCAGAAGCAGGTGATGAAACTTGAGGCAGAGATAGCCAGCAAGAACAAGGAACTCGAAGCGTTGTCGGCCAGCCAAGCCGAAGCACAGAACCTCACAGCAGGTGAGAATTTACACCTACTCCATGCCAGACGACATACTGTATACGCAGAGCTCGACACTAACGGTGGCCCGGTGGCCCGGGGCCACCAAAAACGCACGTCAGGCCACCAAAATTTCAGAAATGAAGAATTTGGTGGCATGATCGGGCCACCAAAAAAGGTCGGATATTTGCCTTTGGGCCAACAAAAATAAAAGTTAGTGTGGAGCCCAGATACGCCATGTATTTTGTGTGTCAAGTGAAAACATAAAAATTTAATTCAAAGCTTTACCTTTTAGCGATGTGACTGTGCTTGTTTTGCTCAATGCATTGTAGAAATGAGTAGCATAAGGCAAAATGTTTTCAAGAAACGTACAATGAAGATGTAAAATGACACCTGAAATGTGAAATAATCATAAGGATTCTGTTACCTCTGTACTTGAGTGTATCTCTGCGTCTTTTTTCCCTTGGTAATGACTAGGGCTGAATGAAGATGTCGAGCGGCAGAAAGCAGAGGCACGGCGGAAGATCCGCGAGCTGGAATCCCAGCTAGCGGAGAAGTCGGCACAGATCGCCCAGCTGGAGGCCTACCGGGACAAGGCGGGGATATTGGAGGAGGAGGTGTCCAGACTCAACTCAGAGCTGCTGGAGAGCAAGCAGACATCAGAGTCGACCATTCTAAGCAGCAAAGAGACCTATGAGCTTGAGATCAAGGTATTAAACCACTGACCATCCTATACCTGAGATACCACAATTTGGTGTGTTTGGAAACCGTGCATCAGCTTATGGTCAAAATACTGTATTTCATTAAATGGTATTAATGGGTTATGCAGATCAAATTATATTTGACTGAGTTTAAGTAGATCAAAAGGTTTTGAAAGGGTTAGGGTTGATCTTCACCCTCAACTAAAACAAAAGATGGTAAAAGTCATATGAGATTTGCTACTTAGTCTTTCACACACCCGTGATATCTCCACTTGAAATCCAGCACATGAAAGAGTGTGTAGATGATTCTGCAGTGTCGCATGATTTTGACATTTGCTCTGTTATGTGCCTGTATTTGCCTTTTGGAGAATAGACCAATAATATCATGTATCCGTGAGCAATGTGCGATGCTTCCGTCTAAACCCCAACAGAAACTCCAGTCGGCCAACAAGTCCAACAGCAAACTGATCAAACAGCTGGAGGAGAGACTAGCCAAGGAGTCAGAGAAGCTCCTGGAGTCAGCCAACAGACAGCTCCAGGTACAGGAATCTCTGGAGGAGGAGCTCACCGAGAAGAAGAAGCAGCTGGAGAAGATGCGTGCTGACTACGAGGAGCTGAAGGCCAACCCAGAGGTGAGAGGTCGTCACCTGTATCGTCCCGTCTGACATAAAGCTTTTTTTCTGAAAAAGCACAGAATGGTACTGTAAAACCAGAAATATTTGCAGCATGAAACTTTCGCAAATTGGAGCTGACGGCCTTTTCTCTCAGCAAGAAACTTAAGCAAATTGTCACTGGCAGTGAATGCATTGTGTAGACAAAAACCTTTTGTTTGCATTTTATTTCTGGTAAATCTGGCCTCCTTGCCAAATTCACATGAGTTTCATGCATGCAGAATTTTTTTTTTGATTTACAGTAAATGGTTATGTATGCCACATGGTCAATGCTTAGGTACTCAGAGAACCAATAGTTGCACAAGACTTCCTACCTTTTTTTTCCCCATACTTTCTCTCTTGAAGAATGCATTTTGATGTGTTGTTGTAGTGTGCAGATATCAGAGAGGATAAAAAAAGATATGCATAGACTTGATTGTAAATGCAAATTATTTTCTAGTATGGACAGAGCAGATTTAGAAAGTGCCTTGGATAACAATGACTAGCAAGTTTACTAAGTTAGAAAAGCATACATGTTTGGATACATTAGCAGACATGATTAGTCATGGTTAGTCATAGGCACATGATTGAATTTTGCCTGCGAACCTTTTATTTTCTTGTGCCTTTTTCAATAGGGAATTTCTCGATGGTTGGAAAGATTGTTGTTTCCTTTTTTTCTGCAACAAAACAAGCAAACAAACAAGCAAACAAACATCCTTGTAGAATGTAGTTGTGCTTGTTGTTGGGAGTTAGTTTAGTCAACAGGCACAAATCACTGAAAATACAAAAAACAAAATCAGACAAACAAGAAAAAACATTTCTTCTGCTGCTCAGATCAAAGAAGTTACCAAGACGGTTGAAGTCGAGTCAGAGGAGGCAAAGAGGGCGCTGTTGCAGTTCAAGCTTCAGAACAACAAGCTGAAGAAGGACCTTGGGGAGCTGACGGAGGTACACAAAGACACTGAGAAGCAGCTGGAAGAGTCAAAGACTGAGGTGGATTCACTTGTACAGAAGGTATATGGTTGTCACCTTTGACCCTGGTCTGGTGTCATTTGTATTCATTGTCCAGAATCTAGTTTTCACTCGTAAAGAGTCCAGGGCCCCATTTCATGAAAGATGGGAGAAGAACAACCCTTGCTGGAATGGCAACTTCCCCATAGCAACATCCAATCAGTATAAAGCTGGATTCTTGTCATTACCGTGACAATTTGCCATTCCAGCAAGAGTTACTATCATATCAGTTTTTTTATGAAATTGGGCACAGGACTCTGAACTCTTAGGGTGGGATTTCACGGAGCACGCGAACGATTTGCGAAGGACGCGAATGGCAAAATCCAGCATTCGTATTTTAGGCTGCAAAAGATCGCCAAACGAACGTGAGGGTTCGGAAGCGTCGTCAATTGTTCGCGAATGTCGTTTTTACTTCGGCGAGAATTTCAAAAAAGTTTGAAATTTTTTGCGAACCTTTTCCGCACACTTGGTCATGATTTTCTCGTGAATTGTTCTCGAAAGTGTGTCTTTAAAGCCTCGTCATATGCGCAAGACCTTCGCAAGACACGTGCGATGTTTGCAAAATGTTCGTGAAACCCCAAACAGACTCCGAAACTTTGGAGAATGTCTCGCGTATGTTACGCGAAATCTGCAAAGTTTTTCCAATCATTTTACGACGTAATCGCAAACTGTTCGCGTACCTTTTGAGACATTCTCGCGAACGTTTGGCGCACGTTTGGGGGATGTATGACCTATACCTTTTTTACAAATAAAAATCGTACCATACATCTAAACATCAAACAATTATTAACAACTACAGTAACAAAAGAAATTAAAGACTAGCAAAGAGAAAGAAATGTTTGATACAAAAAAATCGCAGAATACACTTAATATTAATCTAAAGTATGCAAAATTTCATTTGAACTATAGAGATTATGTGTTGGAGGAACTGCAAAAAAAAACATCAAATGCTTTACTAGTGGAGATAGGTCCTAGGGGAAAAAATGTAGGCAAGCACTCGATAGAAAAATGAGAGAAAAAGAAAGAAATAGAGGAAAGAAAAAAAAAATCAACTCAAGACAGCTTCCACCTCTCCTTGGGTACATTTTATCCCATGATTATTAAAAAATTTTCGTTGTTCGCATTTCCATCGCGTGTTCTTCGTGTATGTAACATGCTGTACTTTCCATCGCGTGTTCTTCGTGTATGTAACATGCTGTACTTTAGCAATTATACACACGACATTCGCACATACGTCATGGAAACTTCGCACAAATTGCGCAAGAATAGTTTTCGGCTTCATTGTCGGAACGCATTCGGAGAAAAACTTTTCCGAATGTTGGGTTTTGTCATTCGCGTCCTTTGCAAATCGTTCGCGTGCTCCATGAAATCCCACCCTTAATGAGTCCAGGGTCCCATTTCATAAAAGATGTACGTTAGGATACCTACTCTTGCTAAAATCATAGCAACCTCTCGTAACAACAACCAATCAGAAAGCAGGAATCTTGTCATTACTGTGACACTTGTTGTTGCAGCCAGAGTTGCTGTCATAGCAACTTTAATGAAATTGGGTTGAGATTTAAATCGTCCTGTGATGGATATAGAAAAGGAATGTGTGGAGTGGTTAAAAAACAGACTGGATGGGTTGAGACGTCACAATACTAGTTTCAAAGCCTGTTTGAGAAAGTGCTTCAATATTGTATTCAATGGAAGATGCCTGTGGCATTCAGAGAGGCTACTAGTTCACACACACACTCTAACACAAAATATTTGCAACAGCTTCATTCAGTGAACTTATTGATTTGAAGGTTGTCATACTGATGTTAACCATCACGCGGGGATGATGATGATTACAAATTAAATCCACATGTTATGAACTACCATATTGATGTAAGGATGATGCATTGGAGGGTTGTTGTTTTTCCTCCCACCCCTCACAGCTGGAGGAGCGGGAGCAGGAGATGGCGGAGGTGCAGCAGCAGATGGAGGAGGAGATCCGGGTGCTGGAGGAGACCAAGGAAGAGGAGCTGAGGCAGACCAGGGAGGAGGCGGAGCAACGCAGCAGCTTCCTCCTGCAGAAGTACACGGCCATGCGCACCCGCTTCCAGCAGCTGCGGCCGGGCCTGCTGATGATTGCGGAGGAGTACCAGCAGCTGCGCTCCATGTGCAGCCAGTTCCCCACCATGCTCAGCCAGGCCATTGAGGATACCAAGAGAGAGGTGAGGAGAGGGGGGAGGAAGAGAGGGGGAAAGATTTGAATTTTATATAACTTTGTCTCCCCCTCTAGAAATCTATTTTAACTCTGCATTTGGTAGTGTTAAAGTGTGTGTACAGTTCTGGTCGAGGTGAGGATTTAGCTTTTAACTTTTTTTGAGATATTCAGAAACCACTCTATGAGATGTCACAGAGCATGCAATTCTAAGGGGTATCAAAAGTTTATTTGATGAAAATCGGTTTTGAAGTGGCCGAGATATCCAAAAACAAGGTGAAACAAAGAGATCCTAATAAAGTTGGGGCATGTAGTCTTTTATTATTATCACTTTTTTTGATATCTCAGCCATTTGAAAACCAATTTTCATCAAATAAACGTTGAATCCTTCTTAAAATTACATGCTCATTCATATTTCATAAGATGTTTCTCATTATCTCACTTAGGAATGTTAAAACCATGAATCCCCACCTCAACCAGTACTGTACAGTCCCTTTAATTTCACAGCATATTGGCCTCTGTGAGCAAGATGGAGAAATAGCCTGGTAATGTGGAGTTATTAGTTAACTGCAACCTACAAGAGCCAGCTGGAGATTATATCATATCGCTGTTAGGGCAATGATACCATGTATCTCAGAAATGTTAAATGTTCAGGAGAGCAAGAAAAAAAAAACCCAAAACATGGATGCCAAAGCACTATTACATATGGAATCGCCTACCCTATGACATGTCTTGGTGGCTTCATTTTAGGGATAAGATAGCTAGGATTTGGACAAGAGAACACTTAAATGAATGTCTGACAATTAATTCCAACAAGTGTGTTTCACCAAAATGTGAGATACACAGTCTTGTCACCCTAGCGATAGTACCGTTAGTGCACCAGTTTTCAACAGGACCCAGATTTCGACACCCAGCAGATAATTCTTATAAAATTTTATACTCAATACAAACGTCTGACTTCAGCAATCAACCAAGTTATCAATCACATTTCTAGTCTTATATAAACACCATTTGTCACTTGTCATCATAATCCGACGGTAGAATATTTAGGAGAAAAGCAACACAGTGTCAGCAGAAATGTTAATGTCAGCCATTTTTAGGGGTTCAAAACAATATGACGCATTTTGTATACATCGCCGTAAAATTAAATTCACCCGTGCCGGTTATCTTGCTTTAGTATCAGTTTGTTTGCCAAATCTTGATGTTTGATTTCATAATCGTCTTTAGTAATTTCATGGCTGAATTCGTGATAAATGAGCAAACCTGTAGAAAGAGTTGGCTTTGAGAATGTGGCACCAGATTTCGACATTCCCATATCAAGACACGTTATAGAGGAAATAACAAGTTCTTGCGCCGGTATAATTGCTAGTTTGCGTCCACAAGGCAGTGTTCGCGTACTGTACGTGCCATGTGATTTCTGTGTGATGCGTGCTGTGATTGTGTCGAAAAATGATGCTGGGTGTCGAAATCTGATGCCAGCGAAGGCGTGACGGAAATCGCTTAAAAATTGAACGCGAGTGCATTCAAATGGGAATTCGTTTAAGGCATATTATTATTGGCCTTTGTAGCTCAACTTCATATCAAAATTCCGAGGTAAGACGGTGCAGTATTGATGGTAAACAAGGAAATGTGCTAAAGTGTCGAAAACCGGTACCCTTACTGTACGCTATATTTTGCAGACAGGGCTGTGAAATGTAATGGATGGAAATAGCCTCACCATTTCTTTCTTTCTTTTTAATTTGAATACCATAGGAACGAAAATAGTAGAAGCTATTGTTAATCAGGGAGAGCATGATGCAGACATGTGCCACGATTGGCACTCCTGGATGAAATAGGGATTATTTACAGGGCATTATCCCACAGTATTACCAGAATTACTATTAGCCTTTTTTTAAGAGGTAGGAAAAGGTACCGAATAGTTCGCAACTGGAAGAAAATCAGTTGATATCCCCTGTAGTAACATTAGCAACAAAGTCACTCTCAAATGTCATCATCACTATCCTCTTCATGCTCCTTGTTAGATTGGTGCCAAGCTCTCCAAGGTTGCCAAGCACAACGAAGAGCTACACAAGAAGTACCAGCGTGAGCTGGCCCTGCGCAAGAAGTACCACAACGAGCTCATCGACCTCAAGGGCAACATCCGTGTCTTCGCCCGCGTCCGGCCCCTCATCAAGGAGGATGGGAGCGGCATTGCCGCCAAGCCGGTGGTTACCTTCGACGAGGACGATGACGGCCTGTTGAACCTGACCAACAAGGGGCGACTGTCCACCTTTGAGGTGGACAGGGTCTTTGACATGTCCTCCACCCAGGATCAGGTGAGCAGCACACCATATGAAAATGCCATTGACCAATAATCTGCAGCTCTCTAATGCCTCTATAGTGATGTCCTATGATGATAATCTCACTCTATTAACCCGTTCCTTGCGGGAACCTGGTAGCCTGTACATTAAGTCTATGGGCATTTCAGAATTCAGTAGGGAATGCATTAAGTCTTCACATCCTTACTGTCAATTTGCACGTACTTGAAGCTAACAGAAAGAAAAAGTGTTACAGCTTCTGTCATTATGGACCTCCTCATTGTCATTGTTGATTTTACAAGTATAATTGTATAATTTCTGGAAAGTTAGTGTGAAAGCAGTCGTTGACGTCCACAAGCTGTCTACTCTTTGTCATCATGTATAACCCATACACCCAGGCATTAGTGATGCACAGGTGTTTGTTGAGGATATTGCACATCAATAGGCTGCATTGGAGTTATGCTATAGGGAGCAACACCAATGTTTTTCAGGCATTCACACAATTTTGTCCCCAACATCTCTTTCTCTCTCTATATCACCAGGTCTTCAATGAGGTCCAGCCTCTGATCATCTCCAGCATCGACGGCTACAACGTATGCATCTTTGCCTACGGTCAGACAGGATCTGGGAAGACATTCACTATGCAGGTATTAAAGCTGACAGAGCCATACAATACAATTAACACAAAACAGACATGCAGATATAATCATGCCTTAATTCAGAGACTCTGAAAAGCGTCACTTTCAACGAGTAAATTTTCAAGCCTGAAAAAAGTTACTTTCAGCTAAATAGATGTGATGCTGGCATTTGACCTCTGGTGGTTTCTGTCAACACTTATGTCCACCCTTTGCTCCCGATGTGAGGATGATGAGTGAGAGTAGATCTCGATATTTGGGGACAGCTTTGGCATTCCTGATCACACCTGTGGTGTATGAAACTAAGAAAAAGACAAAAACTAACTGCCATGTCATATTAAAGGACAAGGGTGCTCTCAGAGAGAGAGAGAGATGGGGGGGGGGGGGGGGGGGGGGAGAACAACAGAGGAGATAGGGAAAGGAAATTGAGGGAGTGAATGCAGATGGGTAGGAGGTGGGGTGGGGGTTAGGGGTTGGTAGGGAAGATTTGGGACATTTCACATTTTAACTTCAAAGATACCATGCCTAATCATTTGTGTCTTATCTTTCTCCCAGGGTCCAGCTAAGAATCCAGGCATCAATCCAAGGGCACTCCACCTCTTGTTTGATGAGACTGCCGCCCGCTCGGACTTTACCTTCTCCATCACCGTCTCCTGTATGGAGATCTATAATGAGATGCTAAGGTACTCTTTGTTACCCCCTCATGAAATCTTCACAAAGAAAAGCCCCACTCTCATGTTAAAATTTGATCTGATAAATGGAGTTAGATCAAATGGAACAGAGCAAGTTTCATCAGAATTTGCTAGAGCATGAAAGTCTTGGAATATTTTGTTTATTTTCATATGATGTAATGACTGTTGACAGATCATCATCACAAAAAAACATATTGCTGTATTCACACACTTGTCTGAATAGGCATTTGGGCAAGTTTAGTGTCATGTCGATTAAATAGGCAAGCATCCTGTGGGAGGTTGGGGGAGTTGTGGTACCCTGGGTGATATCCCAAAAGATACCACGATATCACCAATCACAAAACACAGAATGAGCTGAGATTATGATGTTATTGCTTACTGAATGTCCCATTTTCTCATACTCAAACTTTCAATTTCCTCTTTGAAAAAAAAAAATCCAGATATAAATCATGCTCTTTTTTTCATAGTTGGATAGATTCAATGTTGATAAGTTTGATGAAGGAGGAATTTTGGTTGCTAAAATACTGAGAGAGATGAATGAGCTTGATGATATTGTCAATGAGCAAGGAGACTTGAAGTTTCAACAAAAGTGTATGTTTATGCAGATAGATAAGGAAACCTCCATCAACGTTGTCATACGTCATTTGAAGCCCTGTGATCTTACTATGACTACCATTGTTATTTGTGCCATTGCAGAGATCTGTTGAGCAGCGACCCAACCAACAAGCTGGATGTGAAGATGTCAACAGAGGGAGGGCTTTATGTTCCTGGACTGACAGAAGTGGAGGTTTCCTCGGTGGACGACATCAATGAGGCAAGTCTCTGCCTTAAAGAAGACTACTCTAAAACCAGAAATTTTTTGCATGCATGAAATTTCAGCAAGTCTCTTGAGGAGCAACAATTTGCAAACTTCAAGGTTGAATGCACAGCAAAATTTTTGTCTTCACAATGTATTTATTGAATGCCAGTGGCAGTTTGCCGAAGTTTCGTGCCGTGGAAAAGGTCATCGGCTCCAATTTGCTGAAGTTTCATGCTGCAAATGTTTGGGTTTTTGTTTTTTGTTTTATGGTATTAGCCAATGAATCGATAAAGCAAAAGAGTAGCTATAGCTATGACTTAACATTTTGTGCTGCAGAGTGATATGTTTATAAGATAAGGTGAATGGTTACACACAACTTTTCTCTGTTAGGGAAATGTATATCACAGCAGAAAAATTTTAGCACTGAATAGGAACTGTGGATGTGCATTATCACCTGCCTCTGTTCCAGTGATCCCAAAGTACATTGTATTACTGGACGGGCAGCAGAGGTGTGATGAGAATTATCTGACTTGAGAAAGCCCACAGTAGTGGATGCATGCTAGCCAGTCCAAGTTAAAGGTTGGGTGAAGCTCTAATTTTTTTTTTTCTTAATAGACATGAGTTCAATTGTTAATTTGTAATGAAATGTAATGGTGTTTTTACCATGTCCAATTCTGCAGGTTTTTGCTACTGGCCATAAGAATCGCTCCACAGCCTGTACTGACATGAACGAGCACAGCTCGCGGTCGCACGCCTTGCTCTGTGTCAACATCATTGGGACCAACAAAGCTACTAAAAAGCGATCAGTTGGTAAGTGCCATGAGATGTTTCATGCTCTACGTTTCTATATTTGAGACTTTAAAATTTGATTTAGGATTTGAAATTCAGTCCTTTGCATACATTTGACAACTTGTGCAGTCTTCAAGAGTATGCTTCGGAAGTAGGTTTTTCTCTTTTCTTTCTTTCTTTTTTAGATGAAAGGTTTCAATTTATTTCAAATAGAAGCAGGAAGCCTTTACAATGAGGCGACTTCTACGTTTACCAAAACCAGGATTTTGGATGGCATTCCTGTGGTATTATAATGGTCGCCAATTCCAATAGGAACAAGTTAAAAAAAATTGTGTTGTTACTCAACAAACTTAGAGTGTACCTGGTATTTAAATGACAAGTTCACCTTCATATGCATGTGGATTGAGTGAGGGCAACAATATTAGTAGAACACATCAGTGAAAGTTTGGGGAAAATCCGACAATCCGTTCAAAAGTTATGAATTTTTAAAGTATCTGTGCAATCACTGCTGGAGGAGAAGACTACTACAGTGCATGATGTCACATGCATACAACAATATAAGGAAAATAAAAAGAGAATTTCACAAAACTTGACTTTTTGAATAAAGTGCACATTTCCTCGACATGTTACTGACTTATGTTAGGGGTAATATTATTTCCCCTGACTTCTGAAAGAGAGAAGTCAAGTGTTCTTTTATTATGTGAGAAAACTAAGGATATCTTGAATTTTCTTTATACTTTCTTTATATAGTTGTACTCATATGACATCACAAGCTATAGTAGTCTTCTCATCCAACCGTGACTGAGCAGAAACTTCAAAAATTCATAACTTTTGAACGGATTGTCCGATTTTCCTCAAACTCTCATTGATGTGTTCTACTAATATTGCTGCATTCACTCAACCCACATGTCTATGAAGGTGAACTTGTCCTTTAACAGTAGTGGATGAAGAGATGATCTTACAGGTTGAATGTTATGTTCTTGTCACAATGCTAAGGAGAAGTCTTTAAAATTATATATCATGCAAATGTACTTCAGCGTGGTTTGATTCAACTCTGGAAATCCAGAATCACTTCGCAAGAAGAGTCATATGAAAGCACTCCTGAAGTGTACCCAATAAGTTACATGTCGTTGAAAATTTAGTTTGATATATCCTGCTGTATTGCAACAGTAAAATCTTTACAAAGTATTAGCAATCGACACTGTTAGTAGACAAAGATTTTGTAATCTATTTAATTATTGAAAGTCTTGAAGTAAGACTAGTAGATGAGCTTAGCTGCATATGCAATAAATTGATAGTTATTGGGGTCTCTGTAAAAGTTAAAATGGAATATTAATACCCTTGTTCACATATGAAGAATAATCTAGTGCCAAAGGTACAACGTGTCTCCAAGACTTTCGTTTTGCTTCCATTCACCTCCCCAGGGAAACTAAACCTGGTTGATCTGGCTGGCTCAGAGCGGGTCAACAAATCAGGGTCTGGCACTGACCAGCAGAGGCTGAAGGAGGCCCAGTCCATCAACAAGTCCCTGTCGGCCCTGGGCGACGTGATCCAGGCCCTGCGGTCCAAGCAGGGCCACATCCCGTACCGCAATTCCAAGCTGACCTACCTCCTCCAGGAATCACTTGGTAAATCCTCCAGCTGAATGCAGTCCAGCAGGGAAAATTCTTCTTATAATTCACTACTGTTTAGCTTTTGAATTTTTTTTTTTCAAAGAGAAAAGATATACAGTATGTCTCAAAAAAATTTACAATTAGGTTTTTGCATTGAAAACTTCCAATATGATCGAATTGTCTAAATGCTACTTCAGGGTCTTAAAATATAACATCTTACCTATATTTTGCACAAAACCCCATTCAGTTTGGCTAAGTTGTCACAGAGAAATGTGGATCTTTGTAAAACATGTCATGGGTCTGATTCTTCCAGATATAGCACTCATGGATGTTCTTGGTAGTGCATAATGTGTGGACACAATGGACAGAACTTGGAGGGAAGGGATTCCTGACATGCTCTACAAAACTCCTAATTTCTCTCTGACCACTGAAGCAAATCGGATGGGGTTTTCAGTAAGATGTGGGTAATAAGTTATAGTTTCATATCCTGAAATTGTAGTTGGATTGATTCACAATTTCTAAAGTTACCATCGCGGAGGGTCCCGTTGTAATTTTTGGGGAGACATACGGTAGAAGTTCCAATGTGCTGTGTTTAAACCAAGCAATGGAGAGTAGATAAAGTATTTGATAAAAACCAAAAACCAATTCCTTCTAAAATAAGAGGCAATTTCATCAGCACCATATATGATTTGTATCTGTTGTGATATCAGTACTGTGTCTAACATGCATGTGTTGTGTGCTGAATATCACTTTCTTTGGCATCACTCTTACTTTGAATGTGCAACTCTATGAAATTCCATATCTTTGTTTTAATTGTTCTTGTTTAATGTCTGTTTTGCATGTTTGATTTCACTCTGTGCACTTTGTGATCTTTCATGTGAAATGGAGTTGCACTTTTAAGGGAAACTTCTCATTTCCTCGCCCCCCCAATGTTTCAATCTCTGTGTACGTAGGTGGTGACAGCAAGACACTGATGGTGGTCCAAGTTTCCCCCGTGGCCAAGAACTCTGGGGAGTCCCACTGCAGCCTCAGCTTCGCCCAGAGGGTGCGCAGCGTGGAGCTGGGTGCTGCCACCAAGCGCACCGACAGCGCCGAGGTGGCGGCGCTCAAGGATCGACTCTCCCAGTATGAGGTGAGGACACGATCCATTATCCGTGCTCTGTGCGACCACTGAGCAATCACTGTAAACTTCAGTATTTATGCGCAATAGATGTTTTGCACTGAGTGGCTCAGAAACATACTAGTGGGTACTTCAAATTCACGCCGCGCAATTGCTTACTCAAACATTTTCATGCAATTTAAAAAAAAAAGGACTCCCTGCATGAAAATTGATGTGTTGTCTGATCCATTCCAATGCACGGCTTGCACAGAAACTACTAGCATACCAGTACACATGTGCATTCAAATGATTACTACTACTAACTAGGGCACATGAGCAAACTAGAAATGTCGCTACGGCGACAGGTGTATGCCTCCGCAATAATGCATGGTTCTCCTAATAGGTCTATAGTACAATGTCTTGACAATGTGTGATGACAGTTTCACACAATTGGCAAAATATTAAAATGACAGGTTTGCCACAAATGTGCTGAATGTTCACTTTCCTAGAACTAGGTTCAATTGGATGAATGATTAAAATGTCAGAGTGCAGGTATTTGGGGGAACTGATGATTTTTACTTGACTTTTGACCCTTTTATAAGTTTATGCATTGAGTAATTTTCAAGGTATTGAGAAAAAGTATAATTTCAGTATCAACTGGTAAAATAGTATTATCTAAACCTGGCCTTTGACCTTTGACCTCACAGTTCCAAAGAGAATCACTGTTAGGTAGAACATGCATAAATATGTAAGTTTCATGATAATACCTTGAGTTACTTTTGAGATATGGAGGAAGAAGTGCAATTTAGCACTTTCACTTGACCTTTGACCTTTTGACCTTTGACCTTTTGGCAAGAAACTTCCCACAATATATATTGGGTTATACATGCATACATCAAGTTTTTAAAAAAATCCTTCAGGCATTGCATAAATATAAGGAAAGGAGTGATATTTTGAGGAGTTGACCTTGAACTTTGACCCATGACCTTTGACCCATGACCCCCAACTTCCCTAGATAATCACTGCCCATTGGTACATGCATATATACTAAGTTCCATGAAGATACCTTGAACCGTTTGCGAGATATGGAGAAAAACATGAAATTTCAACCTTTTTTTCACAAAATAACCTGTGACCTTTGACCTTTGACCTTGTGACCCTAAAATCCAAAGAAAGTATTATCCCCCCAGGATATACCCTCATACCAAGTTTGATGCAAAACCACCTCATGGTTCTTTAGATATCGACAAAAACAAAACGGGACGGACGGACGGACGGACGGACGGACGGACGGACGGACGACCCGAAAACATAATGCCTCCGGCCACTTCGTTGGCGGAGGCATAACAAGCACACACACATACTCCTACCAGGAAGGCATCACTGAAGAAGCGCACAATTTTCAGCCCATTTAAAATGTGCAGAGAAAATCATGAAGATATTTTTCAGGGATTATAGAATTGATATTAGCCAAAAGCAGCGCAAAATATGTGAAAAGTAATGAAATCATATGCTTATTTTATATTAAACTGACATGCCAATGTGAAAATAATAATGTCTTTATCAGCAGTTCCCTGAATTATAAAGATTTGCATTTTGTTAGTACATGTATGTTTCTTCAATGCACAGTTTGCAGGTGAAAAAGGACCAATAAATCAGTTTTGCAATCAACTGTAACTTGTTGAATGTACCATGACCTGAAATAGCCTATGATTTCTGTGATTTCACCTTTGCAGGATGTTCCAACTTCGGCAAGCTACTCCTCGCCGGCCAGATCAAAGACACCCACGTCCAAGTCATCTCGTCCCACTCCCAGGCGGTGATGAAAGGAAAAATTCCTCTCCCCAAACAAACAAACAAACAAACAAAAAATAGATTGACTGATTTGCTAAGTCCCAAGTATTCACGTACCCAGTACTCTCAACAATTCCTTCATGTAGGAACAGTATTACCTTGATTATGATATAAAAGACACCAGTACTCTTGACGGTTGCCATGGTAACAAGGGCTCGGGATAGGCGACGTCATCAGGACATGTCAATAGATCAGACAGAGCAAAGCAATAGGGAAGTGTTGCTGGATTGAATCATGTAACCGAAAGGAATCGTCTAGAGCGGTATGTGATTGGAAAAAAAAAATATTACAGCTCCTGTAAAAGTTTGGCATCCAACTCTGCAATTTCCCATATCACAACATACATGCATAGGATTATGGAATATAAAGCATCATCCATAAAGGAGAACAGTGAATCATGATTCTGTAAAGTCCTGGAAATTGTGCATAAGGACCCGTTCTAGCTGCAGGTAGACCAATGGAGATGAAGTAATCCAGTATAAAAGAGCCCCGATGTTGTGCAATAGGGCCCACCCTTGGTGCAAGTTAAACCATGCAGGATGGAGAAATGGGTGGAAATCGATGAGGATTTTTGTGTGGAAACTTTATTTTGTTTTGAACTCGTGGAGAAAAGCAGATTGAGGCTACTTCACTCATCAGTATTCATCGACATTTTGCAAGGGAGCTTTCCGAATTCAGCGAGCCATCATAAGCGTGTAACAAATACCTTTAGAGGTTGAGAGTGCCCTGGGTGGCATCCTTTTGTGGTGTGTGACGTAAGAAAATGTTAAAGCTCAGTCATATGATGAATAAGACAGTTTAGTCTCAGTATTTATACAATTTCTCTTATGATTCTTGGCAGTGAGTTTAGGAAATGGGTACAAATGTGCTATGAGCAGAATTCTGCAAGCTATCAAGAGAATTTGTGTGGTAAATTAGGCGATGGATATCTGCCCTAATTTGATTATCTGTTAGTGTTATTATGTTTACATTTCTGCGTGATACATTCAAATGCTTTAAGATTGATATTGATTGAAGAAAGTAACAATTAAAGTTAAAGAGAGGTAAAAGAACAGACAAAAATGTTGCTTTTGTCTCCTGACCACTTTAGAAATAACATTGACCATGGTGTGTCCATACAAACTTCGATTACTCTTCACTCAGAGACATCCAGTATATCTTACAGGTGTATATCTTTTGTGTGTTTTGTTGGTAGGAAGATTTGATGTGAATATCACTCATCCAGTTAGTAATGATTTGTGATTTCAATTTAGGAAGAAAAGAAAAAAACCCATCAATATCAAGTACTTGTTTGTTTGTGTTTTTGTGTATAATATTATATTTTGACCATGTCTAATCTAATGGTGTATGTGACAAAAACCTGTGCAAACATCACTTAGCAGGGCATTTTTTCGAGTAATGAGCATTGATCATGTGGCGTTTGTTATTTGTGCCACACGAAGGCACTTGCAATATATAGAGCATGAAGATCAGGGTATTAATGTTATTAGTGCCATCCATTTCATTCTGTGATGTGAAGACTGTGAGGGTAGAGATAATGAATCATGACATGAAATGACATCATTATTTATCATCAATTTCTTGAATTTCTTGGGTTTTTTTTTTTTTTTGTCGATTTCACTAAATGGTCAAATGTGCACAAGGATGTTTAGCTTACCTCTGCATTTTCCACAATTAACTCCACATGTTCCACTGACAATTCATGGGAGATCACATCACACACTGTTGATAACAGACCATTTGTGGGACCCTGCATCACAAAACCAACAAAAAGTCGCCAGACATGGATTTGTAGTTAAGGTCAGATTCTGAAAGAGCAGACTCTAAGCTTTAGAATGATGTATAACTCAATTCAAATGGACTTCCCTAACCTATCTAAATAATGGAAAGAAAGCACACACTCTGGGAAAGTGTGAACTGATAAAAGAGGCTCTGAAGTACTGGGTCTATTCAAGCACTTAATCTTTTCCAAGCCATGCTAGCTGTGCGATGAAACGGGACAAAACACAGGATGTAAACCACCGAAGCAACAACAATGAAGGGATTATCCACTTGAGCTGAAAATGAGCATGTTCTATGAACACATTCTGTCCATGATTAATGCCAACTTTCAAAGCAGTTGGGTTATCCTTTCAAAAGTTATTCGATTTGAAAGTGAAGAGTGTGCAAAGAATTTCAAGAAATGAAAAGGGGCCTGTAAGACATACCTGATCATTCTACTCTCCTCCCAAATAGGGTTGTAGAAAAACTGCTGAAAACACACTTTCCCATTCATGTTATGATCCCAAACTAAAGAATTATGTTGAAGAAGGATCGCTCTTTCAGAAAATATGAAAAACTCAAGATTGACATGGTTGACCCATTTCACTTTTTTTTTTAAGTCCTCACGTAAAATCAAAGGATGCAACTTTTTGTTGGTTTTGTGATGCACGGTCACATTTGTTGTCTATGTGAGAAGTCTTTGCAGTGTCTGTAGCAGCCTGTAAACATGGTTGTGAAAGCGTTATCACTAAAGTGATTTAATTATTTTTTCTTTCTTCTTTTGGAGAGGAGCTACTTTGTCAGTCCTCTGGCGAGACTACTTCCTTGAAGTGGGAAAAACAAATTGTAGAATGTTCTGTCTGTCTTTGTTGTGTGGAACAATTTTTGACAAGAAACAAAAAGATACAAAAGTGGGCTTCTTGATGTATAGTTTAAGAATGGCATCTGAAATATGTAATACTTGGCGATTTTAATTTGGTGGAATTTTTTTAAATTTTTTTATTTATTATTATCATATTTTTTTTGACAGTTGCATCAGTGTGTCAATCCAAACAGTGGTCTGGAATGGATACCAAAGAGGCATGTTGTTGTCAAAATCTTGTGCATTGTTCTCATCCTAGCTGCCTTAGTCAATGACATGACATAGGACTAAACTGACATAGTTGCATCTTGCTGCTTGAAATTTTTGTGCACTCTCCATGAAACAAATGATGTGATGATCTTTTTGTGCAAAGCGTAGGGCAGCTCTTCGTTTTCAATCTCGCACCGAAAGTCAAGGAAATTTGTACATTGCTTGTCTGCAGTATGATAGTAAAATGAATATGAAATATGTACTGCCAAAAAACAAAAAACAAAAACAGAATCGAAGAGTGAAATGCCAGAAAGCAATATTAGAGACCAGGTAGAGTGAAATACTATAGTACTTCCAGTGATTACAAATTGCAAAAGGTGTGCTGCCCGTTGGTTTCCTGTGTAATCCTTCTGTATAGCAAGTATTCCTCCTATGTGCATTCATATAGGCCAGCCATCTCTACTGTCTACAGGTCATGTAGTGATTTATTTTCACCGCTCTTTAATATCTATCTACTGGAAGTGACATGTAAAAACTGCAAAGTGATTGACGTTTCGTCAGTTTAGAGGCAAAATAAAAGATATTGCCTCAGTACACTCCCACGGTTAAGGGTTCTATTTCTGACTTCAGAGTTTGGGGGAATTTCATGCAAACAGTGAGCACCAGACCATCAAAGGTTACATGCATTTGTTTTGTTGTTACATCCATGTGGGTCCTTCAGTGTTTTATGGGTATTTTTGGTTAAATTTGCTATGGGTAATTCATTTACGGGATCAATGTCTGTTATCATGCAGGACGATATGAAGTAGCACAGAATATGTGATTTAATGCTATGCAACCTCCGAATGAACAGTAATGCATCCACTGATCTCCCATGTTATCAAGAAAGGGGAAAGGGGAGTGTGTGTTTGTATAGCAGAGTGAGAAACAATTTTCATGGAAATTTCTCAGAATGAAAGCATTTATTGAAAATTTCGTCATGAAATGCAAGTTGGCGAGCGTTTGAGGTTGTTTTCTTTAATTAAAGTGTTTGGATTTGTGATTGTTTAGAGTGCTATGGCACTGTGGATTGAATTTTATGATACCCAGTGCTACAAATGGAAAGATATAAACACGCAAATTCTGGAGATATTCTTATTGCTCCCAAGGTCAGAGTTCAAATTGCTGACTGTTGTGGTAATCAGTCAAGCCACAAAATGCCAAAAATCTAGGGAAGTAACAAAAGTAGTCATCTACATTTAACTGCCAACACATATCTTTGGTCTTATGCCAAAAGGGCCTTAAACCTCTTCCACTGTTATGCCAAAAGGCCCTTAACACTATAGACTTTGTACACTATTAGTGCCCTTTTAATTGGCACAACAGGGGAAGTTCTTTAAGGCCCTTTTGGCATAAGGCCGACGATATGCTTAACTGGGAAGCATTACAGATAAAACACACAGTGTCTCCTGTACAAGTGAAGCAGTCACCTGCCCTATACAGACTTTTACTTCTGCTCTATTTTCTGTGCGGCTGCCATAGAAATGTTTGCAAACAACATTGCCTACATGGATGTCATAATTCGGGGGTACTGTGAACCCTGCAAGGAAGTAATAACTCAAGTTTCCCCCCAGTTTTTCCCCCCGTTTGATCTCATGCAAATTCAAAATCATACAACTTGTTAATTGTTCCTTCAGATTTTGATATTTGAAGGATGAGGAATGTGAATTGCATCCGTTTTCACATTTTGAATGATGCATCCCTTCATTTTCAAATGTGCATGGTTCTACAATAGTGTCGAAGTCGATTTGGCAATGAATGAAAAAAAAAGATTGTGGTCTGCAAGTGAAATGCTTTAGGAAGCACCCCTTCCCCTCCCCATGGGCTACATTTGTAGGTAGTGATATTTTCTTCAACTAATGGACCCAGAAAAAATAAAACTGTCCATTCTTTTATATTCTTTCCCACAAAATTATAGAATCACTGAATAGCAGTCGTTGACTGAAAATTGATGATATTATGATGGCAGTGGTTGATCCTTGTTACGAATGTTTTTAGTTGTATATATTGCTGACAGTAGTGCCTTGTAACGTGATTAGAGGAGGGCCCGCATGTTTGAAATAGTCATATATTATATATTTTCAACTCATCTATTTATTGCACTCATCACAAATGTACCTCCTCTCACCTGATGTCATCTCACAAATGTACAGATATTGTTCTTTTCAGAGTTATTTCTGTACAGAGACCAACAGTAGCTCTTTCAGTCAAAGTAAATTATTTTACAGATTATATGATCGACATGACAACTGTTTTATGTGTAAGTGTGTGTGTATATTTATATCTATATTAATTATCGTATGCTGTATGTGAGGACAAGCAATTTAGGAATTCCGACGTGATTAGGAGGAAGTTACAAATTTAGAGATGCACTCATACTATGTTCATGTTTGATCTGAGATTACAAAACACTTTGGCCCGAATTCACGAAGGTTGTACAATTGAAACCATGGTTTAAACCATGGACAAAGACCGTAGTATTGTATGAGGCGCCAAGTGTCGCATGGCCTATTTCGTTACGAAATCAGTCATTTCATTAACGAAATAATCATTTCATCGACGTAATGTTAACATTACGAAATGACTGATTTCATAACGAAATGGGCCATGCGACACTTGGCGCCCCATACAAAACTGCGGTCTTTGTCCATGGTTTAAACCATGGTTTCAATTGTAACACCTTCATGAATTTGGACTTAAAGGAGCATGGAAGGTTCTCATTCTGTGAATTATATTAGCCCGAGACTCATCGACGAATATGCTCTGGTGCAATTTTGTTTCTGATCAGTGAGAAACTCTTTCATACACACAAGAATTCTAAGATATGATGGATTCATATGAAAGCATTATTTTTATCTCTTTTTCCCTATATTGTATATTGTTTACTTTTACTGCATTTACTTTATAGGAAGGGCATTTGTCAGCTAACACTCATTTTGTTGTTTTGTTTTGTTTAATCAGAATTGTTATTATACTTTTGTTTGTGTATGGACTTGGTTGCATGACTTTTATGCAGAAAGCTAATTTCATATCAGCTGTACAATTGATGGAAAAGGTTTTGAGGTATTGTATTAGTGGACACACTGACTGCTCACAAAGTCACTGTAGTTCAAGGGTACTTCACTATCCACATTGTTTGTCATAATCCAATTCGTGAAACGATGGTGAATATTGTGGTTTCGTGAGGACAGCGAAACTTGTGACGAAATATGATATGCTTTCTACATGCGAGACAAATTCATTATTTATGGACAGGTGAGATCTTGTTCAGCATTACTGACATTTTTTTTGGTGTGTTTAATCATGACATGTGCACATGGAAAACCTAATGCCTTGAGAAGCAATGTACATTTCATGTACTCCAAACATTTTCTCATCCTGCAAGCAAGATTTTTGATGGGGTCTGAATATAATGCCGGAAAGCACAGTACAGCATAGCTGAGGATGCTTTGGTGTAGAAATTAAAATAAGATCACACTGGAGTAGAATGAATCAATACAATATTTGTTCAAAGAGTGCAGATTCTGAATGGTATAATGCATATGAACATGTCAAAAATTGTTTTGCAAATGTAATCATGTACTAGGCATGTTAGGGACATTCTTCTTAAACTGTAAGGGTGTTCCATATCTGATAATTGCAAAATGTACTGTCTGTCATAACCATTGGAATGATGTAAAGTGTGGTACTTTGATAGCAGTGATGATAAAGAGGATCGTCGATCAGTCCTGTGTCTCTACACCTGTCCCATTAGTGAGACATTCAGGTCCTTGCAGACCTTGTTCTGTTAATCTTTTCTGTGACAGGGACTTTTGATAGATGTGTGCAACGAAGGCTGTGAAGTTTTTTTTTTTTTTTTTTGCCAATCAGCACTCAAAGCACACATAGGGTCATTACTTGAAGAAAAAAAAAAAATCAGTTGTCTTGATGCCATTGGAATGACATAATCATCTCATTCTTCTTCACCCCTCCCTTTATACTGGACAACAAAGTACATGCGTTTTACTCAAACCTTGACATTTTGAGTGTGAATGATGCAACTGATTTTTACTTTAGTTGCTCATAGAAGCTGTATGTGGAGGGTAATGATTTTTTTGAAAATAGTCCGGTCTGCTTAATCTTGTATGCCCATGCATCTGCAAGCTGTACCTTGCACGAGGAAAAGACGCATTTGGTTACTGTAATTGTTTATATCTGTCAGTTTTGTATGTGTTCTTCAAACATGCATAAACTCTGCGATTAGGTTATGAGAGTAACTACTAATTGTTGTATGTTACCCAGGAAGTACAGTTTATGGTCTGATATATTTAAGAGGAAAATGACAGGGACTTTTACCTACAGAGGAATCATGGGACATTTTTTCCGTCTTATATGTATAGTATTCTACACAGTCATACAAGCACACATTCACATCTTTGTTTTTCCTATTGACCTTTCGTACTACACGAGCCCAGACAACTACCAATATACCAGGTGATAGAGATTTGTATGTGTAATTTAAGTCTGTTGACTGATGTTAGAAGGAATGGTTATCTTTCAGAGTAGGAACAATCACCACCTATTTTGCACCATTTCTATTCTTACCTCCGAGTTAATTTCCATATCTTTGGCAAATTAGCATTTTCAAAGGACAGTGGTTGTAGGTTTGGGCCTCACGTGTGTAACACTGGTCTGTGGGAGATTATATGGTTTACCGGCATTCCACTTTGCAAATGAATTCTGCACTGTGTGATAACACAACAAAACACAAAACAGACAAATCTGCCCTGAAACATGTACAGTATTACACTGCAAGGTGATTAGTAGGTATTGCACTAGTATGCTTTTGCACTTCAGTATTCTAAGGTCATTGTATAGACTAATAAAAATACACTGTATGTCCCTTTTTTTTTGGTGTAAAATAGAATCACTCGATAACTGAAATTACTGTAGGTCATAGTCAAAGCTTGCATGCTTGTATTCATGTCCAAGAAAAGTACTTCACAGATCCCGTCTGATCAATAAATGTACATCGTATGTACGTACGCAGGTATACGCATCAAGTTGTGTGGTTGTCTTGCAACAGTCAGCATAGTAGCTTTTGAAAACAAGCAAGAGTATCAAAATGAGGAAAATTGTGATGTGTGTGTAGAAACAATCTTACACGCATTCCAAACAAAACAAAAAAAGTGAAAAATGACTATGTGTGCATGGAAATATGTTAATGTGTGTATGTGTGAAAATAAGGTGTGTGCCCATGTATAAGGATACGGTAAATGGTGAATATAGTTATTAGCAAATTTTACTTTCTACTAAACTACTGCAAAAATAATGTACAAAGATATTGGAGAGATGTTGAAATATGAAAATTTATGATTCTTCACCATCATAAATGCAACAATATTATAGCATCCAAACTGTCCTTATTATAGTGCAAATTGGCCCTTGTAGCATCCAGACTCCCATCTTTTTGGTACATACACAGTATATAAGCACACACACACACACACACTCCCTCGCTCTCTTGCAGGGCTATGTAACACAAGGAAGCATGTACAGTGGAACTTTGTAGAGATCAGATACGTATAAATATCAATCTGTAATAAAACTAGGTAATTTTGCAGGTCCAAACTCTTTATATTGCTTTGTCCTTGTGTGTGTGTGTGTGTGTGTGTGTGTGTGTGTGTGTGTGTGTTTTACCTGACATAGTGTGAAACTTGATATAACAAGGTAATTGTCATTGCTTTTAGATCTCTTTATAACAAAGTTCTCCCGTACAGCCAAACTGGAGAAAGAAAAAGAGACTGTAAAACTCCATTCAATTCAAGAGATTTATTACAAACCATACAAATTATAAATTTACAATGTTTCTAAACTTCACTGGGTCATTTCACAAACAGTGAAGAATTTGGAATACTGGATTCAAGACATTTTTATGACCACAGACAATTCCTGTCTCCTCTTTATCTCTCCCTCAAGTTCACTTAGAGAGCATGTGTTCACAGTGACAATAAATTTATATACATGTACAGTATACACTCACACAGAAAGATGACTAGTCCCTGCTAATTTATTTACATTTCTATACATACCAACATATTTGTACACTGAAAAGTATCCCACTTCTTGCGCAACACAGTTTCCACAAGTACTGTACGTGTGATCTGGCAGAAAATTTTTTTTTTCGGCTAAAATGTCTGGGAAATTTTGTGGAAGGAACTTGTATCAACCTTTAACATCTGCACAAATTTGCTTTCCGACAGGTGGTGAAATTCAAGATCGTAACGTAGAGTAATGGAAGGAAAAACGCTATCATTCACTCATTTTGAGGAAGAAGCATGCGCATCCATTCACACAGAAGGTAGGCCAAGACTTAGACCAACTGAACTGTGTTTTTTTTATGTACTGTGAACTGCGTAACAGTACACATGCATGTGCATGTTGCAGTCATTTAGGAAGCACAGATATCTTCGCATGTTGGTAAATTCGAGAATAGCGCCTGACATGCAAAATTTGTGAAATATATGGCGTACACAGTGGCATCTCTGCACAGAAGCAGTGAGGTCCACGAGGGGTTTTAGCATGTCGCTGCGACATGCTAAAATTTTTGCGCGACATCCTTCAAAACTTGCGACATTCTAAGCGCCATGCCAATAAAACTGCGACATGCTAAAAGTAACTAACTCGCAAATGACTTACGAGAGTGCTCCTTGTTGAAAGGAGCAGCAGTTTACAAGCGCCAAAAGTTTATCCACAGTCACCGCACCGATCACAACACAACGCGGCTCAACAACCAGCTATCAGTACAACAGTCTCGCACAACACCACATCACACACTTGCTCACTATCTCCCTCACCTCCCTGCTCACATGTGTATGCTATGGGATTGCGCTCTGATTCGGGATCCACACACACAGCAATTTGTGTGAAGTAACACCTATGCAGCGGCACAGACAGCCGCCTGTATGCATGTGAGAGGGAGAGAGAGGACGGAAAGAGAGGGTCGGAGGCCGAGGGAGGCTGAGGAAGGCTGACACGTGCTCGCTTGTTGTCACGCTTGTTGTCGGGTTACGCAAAAACAAACGATATGAAATGCATGCCCCCCTTCGCCAAAGGTTGTATTTTATATATATATATATTTTTTTTTTTGCTGCTTTGGTTTGTCTGTTCGTTTGTCTGCCTGTCTGTCTCTCTATTCGCAAAATAGGTCAAAAGTTGGGAACAGATTAGGATGAAATTTCAGGAACGGTTGGTTGGTAAAATGGCGCAAGGAACAGATGATTAAATTTTGGTAGTGAGAAGGATTTATGATACCACTGGAATTCAACGTCAGGATATCCAGGATTTTTTCTTAGACTTTGTTTCGTATATTTGAAAGGATTCGTATCAATTCTATAGGAAGCTTGCCATCGGCAATAGCAATTACGCAAAATTAGATGCGTTCAAAGCATTGCCGCAGAGAGAAAATTACCTCCATCTTTCGTTAAAAAAAAATCAAAAACAAAAACGAACGATGGAGTAAGCAAATGCAAATTGTTTAATCTTTTTTTTTTGGTAGATTCAGCGGGTTAGTTTTTCTCTAAAAAGCCATGCGTTCCATTTGAACCTTTAGTAAGTTAGATTTTACTCGAGCGCCG
Source organism: Diadema antillarum (assembly GCF_040938485.1). Taxonomy (NCBI): domain Eukaryota; kingdom Metazoa; phylum Echinodermata; class Echinoidea; order Diadematoida; family Diadematidae; genus Diadema; species Diadema antillarum. The sequence goes on along the minus strand of NW_027272159.1, from coordinate 85,923 downwards.
AAGTTGAATTTATCCCAAGGATCTCGTCGCAATACCGAGTTTCCAATGTGTATTCATTTTCGCGTAGCTTTCGGTGCTGCAAAATTTTGCTAGGGCCTAAGTTTACTACTAAACTAATTTCTGTCGTTTCTCGCACCTCGTTTGGTACGATTTCTTCCCTTTTATATCACTTTATCCGTTCCCTTTATACTTTGAAGTAATTAAACGTAATTCCGTGTCTCGCACTGTTATTTTTGTAACGGCGATTTCTCCGCTTCGCTGCAATACTTTTTCGAATCGAAGCGACGGAGCTCGGAGTTTGATCCCAGCAGCCGCTTCGATGTGCTGTTTGTTGTATTTTCTAAATAAAAATGTTTGTGTTGTTGGGAGGTGTTGATACTTTGTATTTGTTATTTATTTTCCTAGGTATTTATCTCGAGGGATTAGGGCCTATGCGTGTTTCTTAATGTTGATAGGAAAAGGCTAAAATGATCTTGAGTGATGTCTGATGGTGATGATGATAACTATGCTGGTGACTGGTGTAAAAAGACGGATTCCTGTGAATGCTGAGCGTACGTGACGTTTGTTTATTTCCCTTTCCCTCTTACTCTTCTTTCCCCCTTACTCTCCTTTCCCCTCTCAAGAATGATAAAAAAAGAAATTACATACACCTCACAACAAAAAGAACCACGTGCTATGGCAACCTTCGTAAAGTTCAATCTAAATGTTCAATATCAGCAAAGAATAAGGGGAAAGCACGAATGACAATAAATAAAAGCGAAGAGATCGTGTATGCAGTCTCTTCGGCTAGAAGAAACTTGACACCCCACCCCTCTCCCTTGTGGAAATTTCCACAAAAGCAGGTGCCACACCCAGGTGCGTGCCAGACGAAAGAATGCGCGCACTGGAATAAACAGCGTGTAAATATCCTGGAAATATCGATCGAAGAACCAGCTCATTAGTTGAATTAAAGGAATCATTGCAAAGATATCATGATTCTATTTCTATAGCCTTTCTTTTGGCGCATAGTAGGAAACATCGAACAGTCGATTATAGTGTACTTGATCGAATATCTAATGTTCCCTGAACAATAAAAAAAGGATTGATTATTCAGTCAATTAAAAATGCAATCACAGAAATACATGAATTAAAGGTCTCGTATGACCAGACAAATTCACTACGAGTACAATTGTAGGTCCAGTGAGATGCAGTCATCACCTGGTTTAATACAACGTGTAATGACAATTAATTCCAGTTCACGCTCATCAAAACTGCTTATTACTTTTCAAAGTTTTGGCTATCAACATTCGTTCGTGGGTGTATTTTGTTTGTTTATTTGTTTGTTTGTTTGTTTTGTGTGTTTTTCTCTCGTGAAAGGCGTAATGATTTCTTCGTATCGAACGTAAACTGCATGTTTACCGTAAACAAGCCATTCAGCTCAGCTCAGCTATGGCGCATTCGATCCATCGAACTTGCAGTAACCTCTTACAGGCAGGATCGAGCACATGGCGCATTCCTTTAAAGTGAAAACTAAGTTTCGGTAAGTGCTGGAGAACCCGTCTAGCACCATTTCATTTTGAACGTGAAGCCACGTGTTTGCATCGGCGCTTCCACACACAGCGCGGCATTTTGCGATCATCGTTATAGCAGAATTTCCGATTCCAGTCAGGGGAAAAGGAATTGGAATACTTCTGAAAATACTGATATTTAAAATCCAATAAAATAAAAAAGCCTGAAAACAACGCATGATTATGTTTAGATAGTAAACAATAATTGGAAACACAGAACAGAGTTTTGCATCCGCTCACACAGAAGCTCTCTTGAGAAGATGAAAGCATTCCCCGTCCCCTGCTAGATAGTGGAAGCTTCCATAATCAGCCCAGCAAGTTTTTGGAGGTACATACAGTTGTACTTGCACTTGTACACATTCATTGCGAGAAAGCAATCAATCAACGCTGAACATTGCGTAGTTTGGCATCTTTATCGTGCTGGTGACCAGCTCGATCCTTCGGCATGTGTCATAACGTTATGTTTAGAGCCTGTAGGCCTCATAAGTTGACAAGTTTAATTCAAAATAGCAAAAAAGAAAAAAAAAAGGAGATTGAAAAAATATGAATTCTGGTGGGAAAATACGAATTTTGCAGCTGCTGAGTACTAATTTTTGCTTCCAAAGGTTGGCAGCTCTGTACTTTGGAAATTTAATTTCTCTCTGGAAAGGCTTATTGTGGATAGAATTATCTAGATCTGAGTTTTTGTTAAATGTCATTCAAGTTAACTAAACGTCTGTTTACCAGTAGGCTGCAAAAGTGCAGTTCTCACTTTTCTACACTCATCTCATCTACTTTGTGAGTACACAGTTATCTTGGCATTTCAATGTGAAACCAGGGAGGTGGCTCCTCCCTGGTGAAACTGAAAGTAAATAATATTAAAGACAGTCAGTGTGCTGTACTGTAGTACAAGTTCAAGATGTCCTTGTCATTTATCATAGCATCCCCATTGAGGAGTATATCTATTCAAGATATATTCAAAAGGTCTTATGAGTAAGGAGTAGGACGATATATTAACATTTCAAGAACAATTTAAAATCTTATGTCATAATCAAACAATTAAACATAATTTTTCAAATATTAATGATTTTTATCCTGGCATTGCAGAGTGATCATGGTGATCAAAGTGTTCAAAATAAGGCTAAGATAGCACCAGAGAGCATCTAGAACCCCAGAGCTTCCAGGGCCCTTAAGCGGGCCCTGGACCCCGGCCGCAAGGGACTTCGCGCTTCGCGCTCGTGATGTGCGCTTCGCGCACATACTTTCATGCGCAATATCACTTTTTTCCCCCTGCAACATGCTAAAATTTCAAGTTGTGGACCACCCTGCAGAAGTAACATGCATCACATCTCAAGGAGGAAAATAATTTTTGTCCAGCTTCCAAATGTCACTCACTTCGAAAGAAGTTGCCCACGGCAAGGTGCTACAAAACCACTTGCCCACTGGCCCGGGGCAATGAAATTCACTGGCCTGGGGCAAGTAACATGAATGGACAGTTGCCTCTTAAAAACAAGCAGCCATGGCCAAAACGTCCATTTGGGCAAGTGGAAGAAATATTGTACGTAATACCCTGCATTACGTCAGAGGTTCCATATCATACAGGGGAAAACCCTTTCCAGTCACTATGATCATCTTGATGGCAATCATCTCGATGCCTGATACTCATCACGGTCCTCATAGTCTTCCTCATCCCCTTCCTCCTCGCTCTCCTCCATGTTGACGTCGCCATGGTAATGATGGATGTCATCCTCTCCCTGGCCCTGCACGTACTCCATCTCCGGGCGGGGCTTCATGACGTCCGCCTGCTGCCTCAGCTTCTCGATGTCGTACTCCAGCTCGAGGCAGGCTCGCTCGATCTCGTAGTTCTTGGTCACAAGACCGGCCCAGCTGCAAAAGGAGGGTCAGACTAGTGTCAGATTGGTTATCTATATATTACAAAGGTTACGCAGATACTCAGTGTCTTTTGTCCAGTCTAATTTCTCATTTTGGTCACATGTGTACAACATCCAATATACCACAAAGGTCACAACAATTTCTCTTGCTGTAAAAGCCCATTAAATAATTCCTGTACACAACAGCTATCTGTCTCATAGCACTAGCTGCAACCTTATCGTGATCCATAAATCAGTGAGTTTCTAACCACACATGATAGTGTATGAATGGGACCACTAAAATATATATGTGCAGAATAGCTACCAATACTGTGTACACTAGGTTCATCTTTCCATAATTGTCATTGTTATATTTTCCCTTCAATGGACTTTCTGTGCACATTTGACTGTTTATTAGTGAATCCATTTACTTGTAAGCAGTTATCATTTAATGAGTTTGATCAAAAGGCTTTTAGCCATTATGCCCAAGCATTTCACACTGTACACTGTAATAACAGTACCAAGGGACAAGAAACAGACTCATAACTGTAATAATAAATCATGGGGTGTTTACCAGCAAATTTTGGGTCTAGGTAAATAGATGTAGTTATCAGGCATGCAAACATGGCTGTTTTACTTTATCAACATGATAGTGTTTGGCTTGATGATCATTAAAAACATACTTTTATCAGCTTAGAAGAGCTCGCAACTGAGACAGTTCAATCATGATTCCATCATCTGGACGCCATGATAACAAATACAACTTCTTATCTGCATTATTAGAAAATCATCTATGCCATCTTACCTCTCTTGCAGTCTTGTCAATTCAGGCCCAGATGCAGTCTAAACAACACAGAACGAGAAAAAAAAAAAGAGAAAAGGAAGAGAAAATGTCCTCAGTCAATTATCCTTGATATTTACATTGCTTTGTTCTTCTAAACCTCTTTGCTCAAGCTCTGCTTATCAATACAATCTGATTTATTCAGCAGTGACGATAATAGGAAGATTAAATGAGAACTTACCTGTTTGAAATTTAATCTTGATTTTATAAGTAAGTCGTAGAGAAGAGACTACATGTCTCATCGGGTGTAATATGAGATCCCGCTGGTCACGTGTGTGGCAATTTTTTAAAGCTGTACGAGACTACAGGATATATTGATAGGAAGATGAAGATGTTGAGAACTTTACCTGCATAAGGCTACGTAAGTCGCAGGGTGGGAAGAGGAGGGATGTAGTCTCTTCTCTACGACTTACTTATAAAATCAAGATTAAATTTCAAACAGGTAAGTTCTCATTTAATCTTCCTATTTTATTACATAAGTCTCCGATCGAGACTACATGTCTCATCGGGTGTAATATGAGATTTCAAAGCCCTGTAGTCACGTACAGAACAATACATCTGTAAGCCATCAACGGCATCACTACAGACAGACATACGTGTGCACTCTGTGCAGACTGCCATTCCATATGCAGACTGAAGTTGCCAAGTCACATTTTCAGTAAAGCCTGGGCAAATTGGTTAGTATCTTGTAAGGGCTTGCAATAAAACTTGCGGAATGTCTTCTCAGCCACCCATCCAGCCCTTGAGAGGATTTCTGACACAGGCACCTCACTCCTTTGTGCTGCTGACGTAGAGGCCGCCCTTGTGGAGTGAGCACTGAAGATCTGTGTATCGACACCAGCGTCATGTAGGACAGTCTTAATCCAACGTGCAATTGTTTGCTTTGATGCACGATGGTGAGGCTTCTTATAAGCTACTAACAAATGTCTCTCCATCCCTCTTAGATTCTGTGTCCGCTGCACATACTCTTTCATATAATTCACTATGCACAATCTCCTATCTGGAGGGTACGCATTTAGTGTGACACTGAATCCCGTATTTCCAGGCTTGTTTTGTTTCAGTGTGTTCTCAAAAGAAATCTCAACAGATGATTTTTTCCACCTCATCCTGTCCAGGTGGATAACATGAAGAGACTGCACCCTTTGTGCAGAAACAAGTGCTATCAGCATAGTCAATTTCTGAGTAAGTTGCTTCAGATTAAGTGCCTTGGATGGAGACAGCTTTCTGAGGTAGTCCAAGACGACTTTAACATCCCAGATAGAAGAGTAGCGAGGAGCAGGCGGCTTTAAATGAAAAACTCCTTTCATAAACCTATTTACAAGTGGGTGCGACCCAAGAGGCTGTCGTCCACCATCAACTATGAGAAACGTGGAAAGGGCACTCCTGGCTGTATTCAGGCTACTGTATCCAACTTTTTCTTTGTCTAACATATTTGTAAGAAATGCAAGGACATCACAAACTTGGACATTCAAATAATTAATGTGTCTCTCTGCACAAAATCTTTTCCATTTTCTGATGTACACCTGGTACTGTGCTTTAGTGGATCCTTTGTGTGAGGCCCTGCTCTGCGTAAAGTCCCTTCCAAGCCTGCAACATAATAGAGACAAGTGATTATTCAAAGGATGTGGGGTGCCTGAAACTGGTTGACATAATAATGTCTTACTCTTTCGAATTAACATGGGTTCCTCAACCAGCATACTCTTAAGGATAGGGTACCAAACCTGTGTTGGCCAATTGGGCACCACTAAAATCCCACATTCCTTATCCTTCTGAATTTTCTGCAAGCACATTGGCACTAGATTGAATGGGGGAAAGGCATAAAACTCCCACTGACTCCAATCAACTGTGAAGGCATCTACTGCCCAGGCCTCTGGTTCAGGCCTCCAAGAAATATATCGGTCTACCTGTTTATTCAGGCGGGAGGCAAACATGTCAATTTCAGGCACACCAAATCTCCTGATTATTCGTTGAAATATGCTCTTATTCAACATCCATTCTGTGCTGTCCGAGAATTTTCGAGACATGCGATCTGCTTCAATATTCAATCGCCCAGGTAGGTGAGCAGCTGTAAGCCAGATGTCCTTACTAATACACCATTCCCAAATATCAATGGCCATTTGATTACATTCAGGAGATTTTGTGCCACCCATATTGTTCAGATATGCGACAGCCGTTATGTTATCTGCTCTAACAAGTACATGATTGCTCCTTTTCTCTGAGCAAAAGGCTTTTAGCCCATGACTAACTGCTACCATTTCTAGCAGGTTAATTTTATTCTGATTTGCCTCTTTCAACTCATCACTATTCCATCTGCCACCTGTTGAAGTGCACAGATTTGTTGCCCCCCAGCCTTTACCACTGGCATCTGTGTGGATTTCCACATCTGGTTTTGCCCTCTGCATTGGGCTAAACTGTGACTCAAGGTTCCATATCCACCACTGAATTTCATGGATGCTTTCTCTTGACAAGGTCATATGCCTATCGAAATGTCCCTTGTTCCTTGCAAGGGCAAGAATCTTGTCTTTCTCTAAGGCTCTATAATAGAGAGGGCCATATTGTACTGCTGGGAATGATGCCACTAGTTGTCCAATAACCTTTGCAACTGTTCTGATAACAGGTTTCTCAGTAGCCAACAGTTCTTTACAAGACTGCTTTATGTTCTCCTGTTTTTCTTTTGGAAGCCTAACACTCATATCCAGAGTGTTCAGATTGAAACCCAGAAAGGTAATCACATGAGTAGGCTCTAAAACTGATTTTTCAGGGTGAACAATAAAACCCCAAATTTGACAGCAACTTAGTAGTTGTGCTCACTGCTGCCTGCATTTCCTCGGCAGTTTTTGCAATGATAAGTGTATCATCTAGATATGCAATTACAATGTGGCCCTGCTCCCTGAGCGTTGCCAAAACAGGCTTTAGCAGTTTTGTAAAGAGCCTTGGTGCTGAACTAAGCCCATTGGGAAGTGCTTGAAATTGCCATAACCTTCCCTGCCATGTAAATCTCAGGAATTTTCGAGAATCTGGGTGGATAGGAACCGTGAAGTATGCGTCTCGGAGATCGACTGAAGCTAAATAATCTCCCGGAGAAATAAGAGGTAGAGCTGTCTTGATATTATCCATCTAAATGCTGATACAAAATACTCTTGTTTAATTCTGTCAAATCCAAGATGACCCTGAGGCCACCATTCTTCTTTGGCCTTGTGAAAATATTTGATATGAATTCCCCTTCTACATGTTCACATGCTTCTATGACATTTTTCTCAACCAGCTTGTTGATTTCTTCCTGAATCGAGGCCATTTCCTCAGAATTTCTTTTGAATTCATGAAGGGGTTTTTCCCTACAAGGGGGATATTTAGCTGGGTCAAATTCAAGCTTGTAGCCCTGTACAGCTTGCAAAATATATGTATCAGATGTAAGCTCTCCCCAGTTGTGCATATGTAGCTTCAGTCGACCTCCGACTGCAATATCATTGACATTAGATGTTATTGTCTCCCTTACCTCATCACTGTTTGGGAGTTGCTCTATTTCATCCTGCCCTGCCCTTGGCCGAGCTTCCGGTACTGTGGGGCTTGGCGTCCCTCTCTAGACGCTGTCGGGGTAAACGTATGGGGAGCTTGTTGTGGGGTCCTCTTCCTCCACTGGTTTCGTTGGCCTAAAAAAGGCCTAGATGTGCTCCCTGGCGAATCCGCGTAGGATGTCCGCGACACCCAACCAGCTTCCTTGTATCTGCGTTGAGACCCCTGGCTTGGGTAGGGGTGATAGGCCGGCTTGGGTCTTTTAAACCCGCCTCTCATCACTCCGGTCTTGCAAGTCCTTTTTACTTGCTTGCCCAAGTCATCCCCAAAGAGATACTTGGTTACAGGGTTTGTTGGTTTCCAGAGATGAGTAAATTTCGTGTTCAGGTCCGGCTTGATCAATTCTTTACGAAGAGCATTCATCTCAAAGTTTGCGTTGCACAACAAAGCTAGAACGTCTTGCTGTTCGGGAGATACGTTGCTTGGATCGAGCAGGCTGACATAAGCCGAGATACCTCTTGTTGGGGATTTTTGGACCCTCTGAAGTTTCACATCCTTCGTACGAACAGGGGCAGAGAGGTTTTCCCAGATCGTCTGATTCACTTTCAGGGTGTCGATCCCTCGACAGTTCGACGGCACTGGGTATTTGCTACTTGTCTCATCGAGCACTTTCTCTTCCAGATGATGGCTCATCAAGTAGTTGACAGAGCTTGCTAGCTCCTCATCAAGAGGCTGTCCAATATCTGATGCCACCGCAAATTTAGCAGCAAAAGCTGGTACTGTCTGTGCTTCTGCCCTATCCACGCACGACTCCAGCTCTGAGCTATGCCCTGCACTCAAGGCATGCACCATGTCATCATCCTCAATATCCATTTCTTCTGTATGTGCCAAGTCATAATCTGCACTAACGCTAGAAGTTGAAGCAGAGGCTGAATCACTTCCACTGCGATCAAGATGTCGGTCTGGCTGTGCATGTCCCATGCCTGCCACCCCTTCCCTTTTACTGGGAAGAGCCTCCATGAACTGACAGAGCAAGCCTTCGAGTCTATCAAGACGACTGTTTACGGTCCCAAAGTTATCATTTGTCAACTTTGACGAGTTGGATTTCGTAGCAATCCGAGGCCGAGTCGCCGCTACCGCCGCGCGGTCGCCAGCCTCCATCACCGCCGGTACTCCCCGTCCACGGCCCGTGTTGGCAGCCGTACCTTTCGCTGCCGCTGCGCGGTCAGCTTGGCTAGCACTCACCGCCTGTTGTGACTCCATTGCTGCTCTGTTTTCACCCGAAGATTCTGCCGCTGCGCGGTCAGTTTTCTTCTCTTTGTTTTCTTTTTCCGCGGCCACGCCAGCGGATCTTCTATCCTTCTGTTCTTTCATTATTCTGATAAGTCCGAAAGGAAGAATTTCCGCGAAATTCTTGAATATTCGAGGGTTGTGAAAAATACTTTTCACACACACAAAACGCGCCAACGAATTGCCACACACGTGACCAGCGGGATCTCATATTACACCCGATGAGACATGTAGTCTCGATCGGAGACTTACGTAATAAAATCACTATTATGAGTCTAGAAGAGTGCAGGAGGAATGTACACATAACACATAAAGTGAAAGTGATGCCCACCAAAGATCTCATGAGAAAGAATAGATTAGAATGGTATGGTCATGTATGCTGCTATGAAAGTGATGAAAACATCAGAAGAGTGTTCGAAATGAGAGTAGAAGCAGGGAGGTGGAAGACCAAATCAGAGGTGGTCTGATACTATAAACCCTGACATATGTTGGCCTGATCTGGACAGGAGAACTGTAAATGACAGAAGCAGATGGCACAGTCTGGTGAAACTGGGAATCAGGCAAAAACCCGCTACCCAAACAAGCTGTGGCAGTGAAAGGTGTGGAAAGGTGTGTAATGATACTCACTAACGAAACACAACAGAGGACTAGCACTGTAAAGAACACAGATTGAACAAATTCTTGTTATATCAACAATTATTTTTCTTGTCCATATGTTCAAAGCTTCTTTGTATGCAATTACTTCTCTGATGCTCTTTTGATATGTACAGAATAAATTCGCTGGTCCCAAGGAGTTTTTATAATAATACAAGTAGTCCACCTTACAACCAAGTAGCCAGCCATCTATAGTGACCATCTGCTTCATGCAGCCACTTAAAAAAAAACAACAGCAAAACAACAACAACAACAGCAACTGTGAGTTATTACAAGGTCACATCCCCATTTTCTATTAAGCATTGCTACAAGGCACACAAATAAATGAAGAAAAATCCAGAGTTAAAATGCATAAAAAGGTAGCCTGCATAAATCACCTGCTTATTTTTTCTCTTCCAGTTGACTTCTTGGATCTGTTTCCTGACATCTTGGAGCTGTCTCTGTGTGCTGTCCACCATCTTCACAAGTGTTCTGAGTAAAAATAAAATACCGCGGTAAACAAAACTAGAAATGTCGCTACAGTGACTGGTTATACCCCCGCCAAACAACATTTCATAAGCTTTGGTCAAAAAACTGAGGAAGTAGTTAAATCTGCAAGATCTTTCCTTGATCTTCTGCCATTAATATGCCGTTACCATGGCAACGTACTTTCGGGTACTGTCAAAAAATGCGTCTTGCACATCTACAACCAAAGGCACACATCTGTACCAAGTTTCATGGAAATTGGGCAAAAACTGAGGAAGTAGTTTGCAACACAAAATTTTCCATCATTTTGGCTCATAATATGTGAGCTGTTACCATGGCAACATACTTTTTGTCACTGTCAAGAAATGTGTCATGCTGACCTATATCCTAAGACAAACATTCAATATGAATTCCATGAGAATTGGAAGAACACTGATGAAGCAGTTTTGCCATGAAGCATTTTGCCCTATATTTTACCAATAACATGCCGTTACCATGGCAACGCACTTTTTGCCACTGCGGAAATATGTGTCTTGCACATTAACATATTCAGATGAACATCTGTACCTAATTTCATAAAAATTGATCAAAAACTGTGGGAGGAGTTCGCGACGCAAGATTTGTACCCATTTTTGCCCATAATATGCCGTTACCATGGCAACGTACTTTTGGGTACTGTCAAAAAATACGTCTTGCACATCTACAACCCAAGGCACACATCTGTGCCAAGTTTTATGGGAATCGGTTGAAAACTGAGGAAGTAGTTCGCGACGCAAGATTTGCAACGGACCGACCGCCGACCGCCTGACCGACCGCCTGACCGCCCGACCGCCCGCTGATTCCTATATACCCCCTTCAAACTTCGTTTGGCGGGGGTATAATCATGGTATTCCACTGAAAAAAAAAGGAAGATGGAAGCATCATGTATACTGTAGTGCAGGAAAATACTACTGGGCAAAGCTAAAGTCCTTCTGCAGAAGAGACAGTTGCCATACAGCAGGTCGATTCCATTCAAATGCCTAACAGAAGCATTTGACTTCTTCTAAAATTCATTGAATATGAAGGTTTGTGCATCATGTTGCACATTAATTGCTATATTTCTCTCTTTTTAATTACCATATTTCTAGGTATCTCAGTTTTGACCCTATCTCCTTAGAATTTCAAAACCGTTTCATTTTTATTTATTTATTCATTTTATTCATTTTTTTTTTGGGGGGGGGTGGTCCATTTTCTATAAAACTTTCAATGCTCTTGTTTGATTGACTACTTTATTTGATGAGTGAACAGTCAGCTTATACATGGAGATGGGTTTCATCCTTTAAAGGGGAAGGCCACCTTGAAAATTATTTAGCGTGAACAGACGAAAACTTAGAGGAACAAGTTAATAAAGGTTTGAGAAAATTCTAATTAAAACTCAGATTAAGTTATGATTTTTTTTTAAAGTTGTGATAAATCAAACACAAATTGGTAACTCAGTGATGCAGCATGTGAGCTCAACGTCCACTTGCACTGTGCAAAAATGCCATTTTTTCTTTTTTTTAAAATTGATAATGGATTATACAATTGCATGCAGGGGTTGTACAGAATTATATCAAGGGTGACTGCACGGGACATAGTGGGATTTCCAACTTGTTTTTGATTGATTACAACTTCAAAAAAATCAAAGCTCTCTCAGATTTGATCAGTATTTGCTCAACTTCAACTGTGCTGTTCCTCTAATTCTCCTTCTATTCACACAAACTAAATTTCAGGTCGGGCTTCCCCTTTAAGGTTGTTCATGCACTGCATAGCCAGTGCCTCTTACTCGTTGTGTGCCCTCCAGGCGCGGCTCCCAAACTTCTGGAGCAGCTCCAGGTTGATGACTCTCTCTGCCTGGTGCTCCAGCTGTGCCATGGAGTTTTCCACACACTCCGTCCACGCAGTGATGTCATTCTGCCTACCAATGGGAGGGGGAGGCAGCTCATATCTAGCAGAAGTATAAACAAGCATTCCATTTAGTCTTAGCATCTTGGCAGACATCTTTTGATTTACCAGTAAAACATAATACCTGTACATAATGAAACAGATATCCCATAACAGGTTACATTCATAACATGCTATATTTGTATCATACAATGTTTAGAACATATAAAAGACTTACTAAACTTTCTCAAAACCATGTTAACAACATTTTTAGACCGGACATCAAATAAGCAGCACTAACATACATACACATATGCAAATTAAGATGTGCATGGGATTTACATCTCTTGCTTTAATCAAAACAGGAAATTTAGCATCAGTCTGAGAGCAAAAGGAGCCTCAGTCCAAAGCACAAAGGGCATGATAAATTCATGCAAGAAATATTTAATAAAGTTTTCATAGTTACTAATTCTAAATCATCATGATGAGGATATGTACCTTGGACACATAAATGATGACTTGTACATGAGGATATGCATGTACACTTCACACAGGAAAAATCTTTCCCTTGATCTTCAGACAAATAGTATGCAATCACATGGCATGTAGGGTAACATGATATCCATTTCCATGTAAAAGACTCCCACACAATATTCATAATCTGTTCTCTCTGAGTAATTATCAATTTGGATAAGCAATGTGTAAATATTTCTTTGGTCCCTTTTCTCATGTCCCTCTTTATAAATATTTTCTGTTGCCTTTCTCAGCACATGAGTACCTATTCATGATGGATACTGGCACATTACAAGTGTTCATATTAACATTATCATCATCATAGACAATCATATCTTTGAAATCACATACCTCTTCATGCTCAGCATGTCCATGGGTTGCCTCATGGCCATTCGCTCAAACTCGTTCTTGAGGACCTCGGTGACAAAAGGAGTGCTGTCGATGCCAGGCAGATGCTCAAGATAGTTTTTGGTAGGCCGGTAACGACGCGTTTCTTCCTCCACCAGAGCATATGCCTGCGGAAAACATTGGAGAGAGAGGTGGCCATGTGTTGTAGAATTACACTTCTACTTTTGTCAATCAAGTATGGCCTCACTGTGTCTAAATTCTAAAGCTCAGCTCTTTGAGTTTGATCTCATTTTCTTCTTTCGAGTGCAAACTTGTGCTTGAAAACGGTCAATGCTAAGTAATAGAATGGATTTCAAATATGCTAATAGAATGGTTTTCATGAAAAGTTAATTCTATGAATGGAAACTTACAAAACTTTTGATATTGAGAATACATCACATATCTCATAATGGTGATATTCAAGTACAGTCCAACCTCAATTACTCTTTCTCGGACTTCTCTATTATCTGGACGCCTGAAAGCAGTGAAGGAAAAAAAAAGTGATTTCAGACACAATTGAAACTCCTACAAAACTATGGAAGGCAATATACCTATGATATTCCCTACAGAAACACATGAAATTTACACTATTTATCAAAATCTACACTACAGTTACGGAGTACACAACTACATGTACCTGTACATACCGGTACATGTACGTAACGTAGCTACCATTGGGTCAGCAGCTTACAATGTACTTGCACTCATTACCATGTATACATAAACACCGTTTCTCCCATATATATCCGGCCAAATCACTTACAAATATATCCGGGCGAGCGCCAGTCCCGACTCCTGACATGGCCATATTACAAAAGTTTGGACTGTATTGTATAATTCTTTCAATTTCTTCATGCCTCAATTCTCATCATAGTTTTTCTCCTTTGTCTATCGTAATTCTTATTCTCTTTTTCTTTTTCTTGTTCCTATTATTCTGTGCTTTAGGGGTCTAAAGTAGGCTGCCAGCTTGGCCTCTGGAGACTTGCCTGAATCTGCATGGAACACCTCTCCAGTAATGACATCAAATGAAATAAAAAATCCTACACTGTACACACTAAAGATAGTCAACTCTCAGTCGAAAAGTGAAACGCTGCCGCTTAGAATTGTGGGATCTTTAAGAAGTGCAGCACTAGCGCTGAGCGGAGATAGTTTCTATATGAGCTGTACTTTCCCTACAATTGTTTACAGCTCTGCTTTTATCACAATCACATATTATACTTATAGACTCTAGACAATCTAGTGTGTCTCATAAGATAGTCATATGCCACTTGCTTTTCTTCTTCTTCTTCTTCTCCTTTTTCTTCTTCGAGTTTCTCGTGGATTGATTGACAAGACACCATCTCTAGACTCTACCAGGTTAACAGCAGCGTGCATGCAGCACCATGCACCAACAGCAACACTACACATAAATACACGGGTCCCATTCATTTATTTTCATGTTTGTCATGCAATTTCAATGGACTGTCAAACATTTTGAGCTCAACACAAAATATACTTACTGCTTCCCTCACGCCAGGCTCATCATATCCTTGATCAACATACGGTAAAGCATCGACAATTACTTCTCCGGCCATGCTTGTTGGCGTTTAAGGATTGTTTTTTATAGGTTATTCTATATGAGAGAACCTACTCACATCACACTCACACTTACTACTCACTAGTCACAGTGCACCGTTGTGAACTGTGTTACACGCACCGTGCTGTGAACGCGGGACGCGTGCTCTGTGCATGCATATGGCATGAACGAACCGCCGCGGAGTACTGTACGCAACGCAAGAAAGAAGAAGCGGCTGCTTCTGCAATTTGAGTTGATCGCACACAGACCAAGTTGTTAGAGTGTCTCTATACTGGGCAAGTTCGTGCAGAATAACGTGATTCTACGTAAGATCCGAGTCAGGAAGACATTTATTTGATACCAGTAATTTGCGGTAGTGTGTCGGGTGTGTGTTTTCATACAGACTATTTTTGCAGGCCCATACATTGCATTGGCCGTGGTGAAAACTGTGTGTGCGCTGTGCTGTGCTAGTCGTCTGTCTGTACTACTATCTATGTCTGTAACCCCGTCGCGGGGCGCTGTATTTACGGTACGTATTTGTCCGTATGGGGTCGCTGCTGCGGTTACTATGTCTGTAGAGTGTGGATGGATCATGGATACATACCACTGGCACTGACTGTACCAGTCAGTACTGGTAGTGCACAAATATAGTGGATCACATGTGCTGAGTTTTGAGAGATATTCTGCCACTCTTCGCTCTTTAAATAGTCTTAATTGTAGAATGTAGCACCAAAATGAAGCAATGACAATATGACATGAATGATCAATAATATAATGAGACCTCTCGGTGCTTTTGATGTATTTTGGGTAGGTACGTATGGGACATGACTTGGAGATCTACCTCTGTCGACTGTCATTCTGAAAAATATAATGCCACCAGGTAAATTTACAACATGTAGGGTCCTAAATATACACTCTTAAAGGCGCATATAGGCCTACCCGGTGTATGCGGGGATGCTGTTGGATGATACTGCCGGTCACCGTTAGCATTGATACGAAGATTGCCAAGGTTGAGCTGTCATCAAGAGTAAAGCGCGTAGGTGTTGCTAGGTAATGCACCATTGCTTTCATTGTCATCTCTGTGCATCTTACAGTCTGTAGTAATGCTATGGTCATTGATAGTGCATGCTTATGTGCTTCTATTAGTATGACGTCACAAAAGAAGGGCAAAATCGTGAAATAGGCCCCACCGCAGTGCGCGTGCACCCGTGCGATGCTATGCTGTGGAAATCAGCCCCACCGCCGTATGCATCTCGCGTAAACGCCGTTTGGTGGGGCCGTATTCACGAGTACTATACTGTGGAAGAAAGCCCCACCGCCGTGCTTATCTACCGATGAACGCCACACGGTGGGGCTGAATTCACGAGTATAAACAGGCGAGCCGCCGTAGTATTTGTACGGATACGCAGTGGTGGGGCCTATTTCACGAGTATGCCAAAAGAAGTTTGCTAAAGCTGGCTTTCATCCCCCTTAGCCGAATCATGAGCCGGACTGTGATTGGACCACTGACTACAGTGGATCGAACTTCTTCGGACCCGTGGAAATGGGTCAAAGCGTACGAGCGCTAACGAGGAGTTGATAGCAGGGCTGCCAACACTGGAAACTAGTTGAGAGTGAGACTCCCATAGGCCAATGCTATTACTGTATTTAGGAGTCAAAATGAGTGAGATCAATAGAAATGCATGCAAATGAAATAAAGTTTGAGAGTGAGAAAGGACCAAAATGCGTGAGAGTTGGCAGCCCTGTGATAGGAAACTTACGCTGTGCGAATGAGATTAAGTATACACCTCCATGTCACTGTACAGATACTAAACATTGTGCGCAGCACATTGTCTGGTCCGGCTAACTAAAGATGAGAGAAATGTGTGATAAACATGTGCACATATGCGTAGTTGTGTTACTAGTGTGGTAGTAGACTCATTACAGTAGATGTCAAACATGAAAAGACAGAGGACAGCCATCCAAACCCCTCATATACTATGGCAGGGGAACCTCCCAGAGATGTGTAGTTACTGCATCAACAACCCCAGTGATCTTAATTAAAGTTCAGTGTATCATCCTCATGAAGTTGCTGCTATATTCTTCCCCAGTGCGTATCGAAGTCATTTAAAGTTTTTTTAGTTCATATTTTGGCCTCACACTTTTTTTTTTTTGAGTTTCATGCTTTGATAGCCAATGTTGCAATTATTAAAATGAATAGTTACATCCAAAATAGATGATCTATAAGCTGTGTCACAGATGTGAAAGTAAAGTAGGCCCCAACAAAGCCTCTAACAACAAAAATAAGATTATGTTTACCCCAACCTAGATATATATATTTTTAGGTTTCCTTTTTACAGTATTTCCTTTCAGTGATTGTACTTTTCTCCGTAATGTAGCTTTGGCTTGCGTCATGGCTGTGGAGTCGGACCTGGCACACATTGGTAGATTGAAAGAGGAGGAGGAAAAGGCACTCTTTGAGACGTTGGAGAAGGTTCGTCAGTGGGAAAAATTTGATGAGGATTACACCGCACTCAAGACCAGATTGTCAACTCTGCCCGACAAGGTGTCGCACCCGATCATGGTGGGTTACGGGTACTTGGTAGTTTAATTGTTACTCTTTAACACACACATACACAGTACAAGACACACACAGAGCAAGCAATGAGCTGAAAATTTGAAAATTTTGGTTTTGTTATCACATTTTACAAGAATATGAATTTATTGCTGAAATGAAGTCATATTGGAAAGGACTAAGATGTTGGAAAGGACCAGATTATGCCTAATTCTTATTCAAGTGTAGTTTTTTAGATGGTAAAGGAATTCCTTTCTGTCCTCTTGGATTCCCAAGGTGTAGATTCTCAGATGACAAAATGCCTATCTGGACTACAGATTTATATCTCATTGTAAAATGATATGCCATGTTTTTATGATGGAAATGGTATTGATTGCATCATCAGAACAAAACACAGTTTTTGTGTTCTTCCATGAAGGAAATGAGGCTAAAATAACATGTTTTTGTTTAGACAGCAATTATACACCTTTATTGTGTGATTATTGATTATCATTTTTTTTTTTTTTTTTTTAAGGGGCGGGTAGGGAGGGGAAATGATTATTAAACTTGACATTAAACTCCGCTATTGTTTCACTGACCCATAGTGTAATTGTTCAGCAACTAAAAGAACCAGTTCAATGTGCACTCATTAGTACTGCTGAACGTATTTACTTCTTGTGCGGCCTAGGCACCTGAAAACCAGAAAAACTTGTTAAAGCCAATCGTTCTTATAATCATGTCTAGGTACCCTTTGGGAAGCTTGCCTTTATGCCGGGCAAGCTTGTTCACACCAATGAGATACTAGTGCTACTGGGGGACAACTGGTTTGCTGAACGATCAGCCAAACAGGCATGTGATGTCATTGACCGGCGAAAAAAATGTAAGTTGGCAGCCGATAGTCCCTCCACCTTTCTGTGCCACTCCGTTTTTGAGTTATTTGCATTCTTGCCACCAGATTTGAATGCTGCAATTTCATGATGTCTCTCCCATACTTGGTTGCTCACTCTCTCTCTCTCTCTCACACTTTCTCTCCCCCTCCTCTCTTTCTGTCATCTTTATCTGTCCTGTCTGTTATTGTTGTTGTTTGTTTCACTTATCATATGACCTATGTATATAATATTATGTTGATGCAAGGCATTCCTTGGCAAGTATCTTCTCCAGGATATCTTTTTAATGCATTCCTCCCTATCAGGCTTTGTTGTTTGTCTGTCCATCCGTTCATGAGCAAGCATCCTGGTACCAGATGAAGCTCCTTATACCTTCAGCCCTATTCACTATGTAGAGGAAAAGGGCTCATCAACGATCACTCCAAGAATTGTTAGCATTACCCATTTCTCACTCTTCTCCAGTTTAGTTCTTGACCCTCCACCCAAACAAAAGACAAGTTTTGTTGTTTTATAAATCTGCTTGACAATGATATTGTATTCATTAATGAATAGATATTGCCTAAAATAATTTTGTTTCTCTTTTCGCCCACCCTGTCCTCTCCTGATGTCTGCGGATGTGATTCTGATAGACGTTGGGAAGATGATAGATGACCTCAAGAAACAGCAGTATCTCTTGGAGTCAAGACTAGGCTTTGTCTCAGACCTCAAGAGCACCACAGAAGGTCGGGGAGACGTAGTGGAGATCAGAGAGGACTATGATGCAGAGAAAGAGGCTAAATGGAGAGGTACATTGTGACAGCAGGATCCTAATTACCCATTGCTTTTAGAAACCATGTCAAGAAAGGATTTTAAATAGAAAAATCTTTGGTTGTCAAGCTATTTGTCATACTGCCAGTTTCTGGCCAGTACCAGTATTTTTATTCTCTCTCTTTATGATTTATTTCCCCTTGTAAGAAGAAATGATTAAGGTACTCTTTTAAGTATCTTTGTAGTAAGATTGGCAGAAAGATTCTGCTTATGTCCTGTAGTCACTGTTTGGTGAACACTAGAATATTGATATGCCCCTCATCATAAACGAAGATTTTACATTCATTGTGACGATCTGAGAATGCAGGTGTAGAAGTACAGTGTTTGCAAGTCTTGTATCATCAAATCGTCACCTATTTTCAGTGGTAATAATGCAAGACATTTTCATAATATAGCAGTGTATGAAGTGCATTCACTCAGAGAGAAGATGCATCTTAATTCACCGATTTCCAGAAGTCTGTCCTTTTCTTCCAGTATTTACTGTAGGGATTGTTTTCCACCAAGTAACTATGGCCTTCGAAGTGCCAAAGCATAAAACTGAAGAGATTGGTTAATATCAACTTCTGATGGTTTTATAGATTTGCCATCTGAATGGACATCTAGGTTTGGGAAAATTATATTATAACCGTAGAGCCAAGGTAACTGTAAGCACTAACAAGTGGCACACCACTTTCATCTTTTCCTACATCTGGAAACTTCAGAGCAGAGGAGAGCAAACAAGAAGAAGAAGAAGGCTTCTGCGGAGCCGTCACCACCACCACAAACTACGGCAACAACCAAGCCATCTGGAGGCCACCAGAGTCTTGGGAGCGGAGGAGAGGAGGGGATGGGGGAAAGGGGTGTAGACACCAAAGCGATGAGCGAGGAAGAGGAGCGCTTGTGGGCCAGACTGGATGAACTGGAGAGGCAGGAGGAAGAGCTGGATGAGATGGAGTAAGTGTATTATGCATGCCATTCATCACTCTGTCAAGATATTTTGTGTTGCTGACTTTGCTGAAGTTGCTTGGATGTTACTAGGATGTTGCTGAAGTTGCTGAAATTGCTGAGATGTTCTCCAAGTTGGGTTGTCAGACACCTGCAGTTTTAGCAGGGTCCCCTTTATCACAAGTGCTTCATTATGGTGCAATTTCTAATATCTGGGGGGCATTTCACGAAGCGTTTGGTCAGATATTTTTTCTGACAAACTGTTATAAGCTACTGAAATCCTTGCATCTAATTGGCTGAAAGCAAATTTGCCGCACAAATTTGTCGGACAAAACGCTTCATGAAATGCCCCCCTGATGTCAAAATTGTGGTTTTCAGATAGAAGGTAAGGAGGATGTAGGAGTGTATATGCGATGTGTTTTTTTTTCTTCTTCTTCTTCAGTCTAAGGAGGTTTATCCGTACTGAATTTGTACGTTAGGGGAGAAAGGTACAGGTTCGTTTCTCTTCACAATGCATGCATCATCTTCATTTCTATCTATGCAGCATGTTGGATGAATATTATGAGGAGGAGACAGTAGCGTCACACAAACAAACCACAGCAGCTGAAGAAGCTAGGCTCCCAACAGTGACGGGACCAAATCAAAGGCACGTTCACTGGGACGATGAGCAGACACCTCCCACGTCAGAAATGACTCTCAATCTGGGAGAAGATGACAGCGATGATGAGGATGAAGAGGATGATGATGATGATGGACCAGGTTCGACATCAGTCATCCACTTCACACACAATAAGGGGCAGGACAAGCAGGTATTTGTGCATTTCAATATGATGTTAGTTAATGGTAGCAGCACTAATGATAATGATGGTAATGATAATTACTGGTAATGATAATGATGATAATGATAATTATCATCATCATCTTCATCATATGAATGTTGTCTTATTCATCAATCCTCTTCACTGCTCTATCAAAATTATCATTCCCTTGCGTCATGTACTTTGGTCAAGATGGACATTGTGGAGAAAACCTGAATGCCCTGGGTGGGATTCAGACCAAGTACTCCCCTCCCTGGTAGTAATTTTCCTGTGTGGAAGCATTGACCTTTACAAGTAACACATAAGATTGTTAGAATTAGGGGCTGCAATACTGCTATGAGTAATGGACACAAAAATGTGGTTCATTACAATGTTAAATGTCCATTTGAGTCACTAGATAGCACTTACTGTATGTGCAATGCATGATTTTGTTTCCTTCGCTGTTTAGGAACCACCCATGATGGAGAATGGCAAAGATGTGTCGCCCAGATCTCCCGGCGATATCTATGAGCTCTACCATTCCAAGAGCAGTGGTGAGGGTGGGAAGTCGTCAGAGGTGCAACCCAGGTCCATTCTCAAGCACTCGCGTGAGTCGTCAGAAGCACAACCCACGTCTATTCTTAAGCAGACTTCTGTCCCACATCAGGAAGAATCTACATCCAAGAGGAAGGAAGAAGCTAAGGGAAAGTGTCAGCCTCTACCTGCGCCTGTGTCTGTAAGTTTTTCTTTTCTCTTTTCACATCAATCAAATTAGTCCAATGCAGAAAACATGTGATTGCAACTAGGTGCTGAATAACAGCAGCAAGAGAAGTAGTTTAGTATGGAGACAATAAAGTTGTACTTGCAGCTGTTGCTGCTTCATTATGTGAAATAAAAGTGGTTTATCATCAGTCTCCTCAAATGATACGATTTTCCAGACTCTGTGCTTCCCATGATGTAGAATTTGTGTCATTCAATTTCCAAATGTCTGCCACAGACACACTAAAAGATTTTGAAAAATTTGATTTTGAACTTAACCCTAAAATGGCCAGGGGATGGTATCAACCCCCTCGACATTAGTGTTCAGATTCATCAGGCATGCAGGAGATGTGGTATTCATACACAAACAGTCAATTCACAGCATATCAGCAACATGCTTCCCCAAACCTGACATATTTTGAAACTTTTCAATAGTCTGGACTTTAATAACAGGAGTTAGATAAGTTATCAGATATGTAATTTTCACCCCCCCCCCCCCCAGCAAATATGACATTTTTAAAATGTTTAGCCAAATCACCTTATGTGGCAGTTTACCTAGCTTCAATAACTTTGACTCTGTCAGTATAATGTGATTATGGGTCATATAAATTGGATTCTTTCTTTCTTTCTTTCTTTCTTTCTTTCTTTCTTTCTTTAGGAGACAAAATGAATTGAAACAATGAAAAGGTAGCTTAACTCTTAATGTGCCATGGTCGCCGAACGGCGACCTTAGTCCTGACGTGCCATGGTCGCCGATCGGCGACTAAGAACAGCGAGAAAAGCATTGATCATTTAAATTCTTGTGGTACAGTAATGTGTTACACCAAGCAACTGCCAATGATATGTACTGGTAGCTGATTAGCATAGCAATCGTTTCCACTAAAAATATGAGCATGCTTACAGTGGAAAATTTTGAGTAAATTCACGATTTTTCAGCTAGGTGTATTTTTTTCACATCGGGAAAATCAGCAGTGGGCGCACCCTCTGCGAGGTGTGTATGGATCAAAAGTCTCATAGGTAAACCACGCGTGTGTATGCTATTGACTCTGCGTGTATTGTCTATGCGGTTCCACTCACATTGTTCCGCTTGGACGCTGTCCTGCGGGAAGCTGCTTTGATTTTGTCCCTCAAAGAGGGTCAGCTTTCGTTCGTCGGTCAAGTCTTTCATCCTTTTGTTTTGGTGAACGTCACTAATCGTCCCCACGCTAGCACAGGAATTGCGCGTGGACAAAGGCCTGCCGATTTCAATAGAGTACGCCCGCCCGCGGTCCGCGTAGACAAAAGGAGGATTAGCAGGTTCTTACTTCTCAGGTGGACAAAAGACACTATTCCAGGGCCCGGGACAATTACTTTAGTTTCAAATACAGGATCTGGGACTAAAGGACTCAGATTTGAGAATGAATTACTGAGGCAGAAAGAGAAATTGCTAAGACAAAATAAACTGCTAGTATCTTTGGAATCATACAATTCTAGAAGGCAATTTTGTTATCATTTGAAAGAGGAGATGTTGCTCTAAAACTTTCTCACAGAGCCAAGGGAGCGTTCTATTGAAGAAAAAACAAGACTGACTCTTTTTTTCCATACTACACAAAAATTTCTAATAATTTTTTTTGATGTATCAAATATTTCTGCAATATTTCAGATTCAGATAGATATTGTGGCAAACTGACAGCATGACACGAAAGAGCAAATATTTCTTGATATATGTTGTGTAGAACTCAATTCAAAACAGTCAATAGTTTCAGAGATATGACGGTTTTAAATTTCATTGTCAGTCCAGTTTCGAAACGTTCTGGCGTTAGGTAAAAACCTCTGGCACGTTAGGGGTTTTGGGCCTGGCACATTAAGAGTTAAAAGGTCATGGGATAAAATGTACTGATGCTAAGGTGCACTGATGTTAGGTGGTTATCTAACATGTGGATGTATACCTGCTTCATATGATATTTGAAATTGGAGAATTTAGCCTAATTTGTGTTTTGATTGCATCAAAATACAACAAGAATCATGCTTCATTTCCATTTTTCTTCTGCAGGCATTTACAGGAAACGTTGTTGAGCACAGCCATTCAGCAGTACCCAGTGCAGCTCCCGTTCCTTCAGAGCAGGGTCAAGGATCAAAGCGTGTGTCAAAGTTCAAAGCAGCCAGACAGGGGAAGAGATGATAGAGACCCTGGGAGGGATGTAAATGAACCGAGAGCATTGATGCATATCTAGGATCGCGATTAACCCACAGCTTTTGGGCCCAGTCGTACACATTGCCAAAATTGTCTAAGCCCTCAGCTATAAGAGTAGCTTGCATTAGGCTATATGGTCACTTCCCGATAGGGATGCACCCCCCTTCCTTCCCCTTTAGCAATATCTGAGTAGCAGTGCCAGCCTTCTGTCATAGTCATATGCACCAAACAACACCATCACCATTCAATAGGTGTCTGAACCCATATCTCACTATGCGGGCGAACCTACAACGTGTATGTCACCACTTGGGCAATTTCAATGACCACCTGACTCATCTGGGCTTGAAATGTGCCATGTTCATCTTTTGGTAGCCAATCTGTGGACGCCCATGGATTTGGCAGTAATTTGATGATTGATTTCCAGTTTTAGATCTAAATTGCAGTGATATGCCTGTTGATATCTTTCCAATGTACAATCACAGCATTATGGTTAGGTTTTGTCTCAAGGCCCTATAGTGATGGGCATGAGTGCCTAATAACTTAATCGTAGTTGTAAGATCTTGGAGAAAGAAATATGATTCTTTATGTTAACATATTTTTGTATGGAATTAACTGAAAAACCTCTTTATCATCAAGAAAATGAAAGCTGGCTGAAGGAAAGAACACATTTGTGATAGAAAATATGAAATTTAGATATGAATCATGTGTTTAAATGTTATCGTCCAATTTATTGTGTGTTTCCGTGAAACACTAGATCATGGGTATAAAAGGATAACACTGCATTCATTTGGATGTAAAATGAGATAGGTTATCCTTGATATAAGAGTGCAAAGTTGAATGTAAGTGTAAAAACTACTTGGCTTCCTTTAACCCATCAAATCCTAGGGATATTTGCTGCAGAAATAACCATCTTGTCATCACCAAATTGGCACATCTGAATTTCACTGCTTATTGTATGTGGGAGAAAGATTAGATGGAAGTGCTTAGATTAATTAAATCCACACAAAATCAAGGGGGGGGGGGGGGAAACCAAAACATTTGCAATTTGAGACTGAAACAATAGCTTTCACCTCAAATAAAAGGTAATGTTTTGTTCTACCTGATGAAATCCTAGCAGTGGATGATAGGAATTGTAGTTGAAAAAAAAAAATAGTGCAGCATCAAACCACTGAAATATTCTGTCTTGGACTCGATGAGTTAAACAAATTCACTGTTCAGACTTATTTACCAACATGAAGATGGTAACAACACTTACACAGTATCTTTGTAGCGCCCCTCCCGGAGAGGGGGGCGTATCTATTGAAAGAAGAAGAAAGAATCCATGTGATGCTTGAATGGTGGTGATGAGCACAACTACTGACCTCCACCAATACCGCATCACCATGGATCCACCTTGCACCCCCCATAGGGCTGGGATGCTTCACTCTCAGATTGGGGTGGGACAGGGTGTTTCCTTGGAGGGACAACTTTAGTATTTAGGGATAATTGTATTGCTGAGGGGGGGGGGGGAACTGTATGTTGGGTTTCTGTTAATACTAATTATTCTCAAAATGCGTTTTGTCTTTAATTACATAATAATTAAATAATTACTTCAAAAATTTATAGGGGGGTCCTATTTGTGGGGGCTCCACCCCTTCCCCTCCAAAATCAAATGTCTACCAGACATTTCAAACTTAACAAAAAAATATAGTCTAACATCAATTAACGTAACCATTTCATTCCATCAAAGCATTTTCCTACGAAAATGCAATACATTTGTACAGTGTAATTTCATCATTATGACATATGATAATAAACTTGAGTCTTTCATAGTCCGATCACATCGAGCTACGACAACATTTCGGAAGTTAAGAAAGCTGCCAAATTCATCGAGGTTTACTCCGTTCATCAGCAAATGCGGACCACTGGGCAATCCAATTCTTTGTATGTGATGACGATGTCATTCAGTTGGACAAAATTAACACATAATGTTTATCATCTCCAAAATGCTTTTGCTAAGAACTCTTGCCAACTCCATGGCAAGATATTTTCTTTCTCACATTCTCCGCTGGATGCGGTGATCCTTCAACAGACGGTATTTTCCCACATCCTTAGATCGAATATCGCGACATATTTATAAATACAGCACAGAAGTGATCCCATTTCATGATCCAACATACACATGGTTTCTTCCTTCACATTCGCACAATAGCACATTATCATAATAATTACACATTGGCACAGCAAACGCATCATAATTTTCCTTTGGCACAGGTAATCACACGCTTACACAGGTAGGGGTGGTCCTCCTTGTGAGAGCTGCGGGTTAGCTGGTAGAACATGACTCTGGACATCTGTTGTCATCATTGGCGGCAAGGGATGTGGTGTCATCATCTGGAGTTGAGGTGGCGCATGGTAGGGGAGACCAGGCAGGAAGGGATACTGCATCGGTTGCTGGGCCGGAGGGGGATTTCCAGGAAAATATGTCTGAGATTCAAACATAGGTTGTGCATGTACGTAGTTGGTGCAAGTGGGGGCCATGGGGGACAGATGGGGCAGGATAGGTTGGCGGAGAGTTTAGCAAGTGGGGTACAGTGAAAGTGTTAGGCGTAGTGGGATTTTGTCTCGCTCCTAGTTGGGCAGGCCAGGGAACGTATGGATTGGCAGGCATGGGGTTCCTGTCAATTTGCCGTCTAGAAGCACTAGCGCTTTCCAGGGCGACATTGGTAGGGTACCTGACGAGTTCACCGGGGGTCTCATATGTGAAGGTGGCTGGTGGCCGTCTCTCTCTTGTACTTCTCCTTGGCGCATTCTGTACTGCAGATGGTTGGGTGGGGTTGTCAGGGGTCAAGGTTGGGTCTGGGGCAAGCGGGATGTTGTCATTGGCAGCTTCAGGTTTAGGTGGTCCTTCTGGCGGCTTATTTGGGCCCGCAGGGTGTTCAACAGTAAATGCATTCCCACTTGAGGAGGCTAATTCCTGTTCTTCCTCGGTCTGAGAAAAATCCCTTGGTCTGGGCATTCGCCTTTGTGCGGTCCAGTAATAGTTTTCCTCTCCTGAGCTGGAGTCATCGCTGTCAGGTGTAGGAGTTGGTCGGGTATGAGTTGGTCTGGACCGTTTCCGTTCTTTTGTGGGGACTCTCTTGGTTGGGATGTTCTGTGGTGCATGACTGTCTGGGGTTTTGGGGAGGTAGTCGCAGGGCATTAAGTGGAATCGTGTCGTTATTCTGCTTAATGACTTTGTAGATCGTGTCTTCCCAGTAGGATTTGAGTTTCCCTGGGCCTCCTTGTGGGGCAAGGTTTCGAACAAGCACGCGGTCTCCTGGGCTCAGAACAGTACTGCGAACTCTCTGGTCATAGTACCTCTTCCGTCTTTGCGCTGTTTTGAGATGCCAACTTGTAGGCCTGCTCCATCTG
Organism: Diadema antillarum; assembly: GCF_040938485.1. NCBI lineage: Eukaryota > Metazoa > Echinodermata > Echinoidea > Diadematoida > Diadematidae > Diadema > Diadema antillarum. The sequence continues at coordinate 59,133 of NW_027272159.1, read as the reverse complement.
CGTTTTCCACTTCTCTGCATATTCTCTATGGCTCAGAGTAGCTTTTCCATCCTCTGTCGTCTTTAGGCCAAAGGCCACATCAACGGGAAGTCGTGGGGATCGTCCAAAGAGGAGGAAGAAAGGACAGTATCCAATTGACGCGTGCTTCGTGCAGTTATATGCGTGCACGACCTTCTGGAGATGGTCCTTCCAACGGGAGCGTTCAGTGGGGGTTAGATTCCTCAGCATGCTCAGCAAGGTCCTGTTGAAGCGTTCAACATTACCGTTGCCTTCCAGGTGGTAGGGAGTAGTGTGGGATTGCGTGATGTGGCTATGTTGACACAGGCGGTCGAACAACTTGTTTTCGAATTCACGCCCCTGATCATGATGAATTCGCTGAGGGAATGCGAAACGGGGAATGAAATCGTTAAACAGGCGATATGCCGCTGTCTTAGCCGACTTGTTAGATGTAGCATATGCTTGGGCAAACCTTGTGTAATGGTCCATTATCACCAGTATGTATTCCTGACCTCCAGTGCTCTGCTCTAGGTGTAGGAAATCCAAGGACACTAACTTGAAGGGCTGGGTGGTAATGACTGGCACGAGGGGGGCGGTGGTTTTGGTGTTCGTTTTTCTCTGCTTCAGACATGGGCACCGGGAGGTTGTGTACATCTCAATGTCTCGCTGCATTTGGGGCCAATAGAATTGGTCTCTTGCTAGCACTATTACTCTCTATGCTCCCTGGTGTCCCATCTCGTCATGGAGCTGTTTGAGAACAAACTCTCTGAATTCTTCAGGAAGAACAAGTTGTGACCGTTCTCTTGTTTCCCTGTAGAGAATTCCTTCCTCATTAATCCTCAGCTTGCCCCACTCGTGCAGGAGGCTCCTTGACTCTTTACTATACAATAGCCGCTCATTCCGTGATGGGAAAGTACCTTCAGCCTTCTTTTGTTTGACCGCAGCAATGACTGGGTCATTTTCCTGGGCCTTCTTGACTTCATCTGGAGTCCACTGGCGGAGAGGGCTAGGTAATGGGTCTCCTTCTTCTATGGGTGAGTTGGATACCATGGTCAGGGGCTCTTGAGTCTGCATTGCAGCTTGCACTGCCTTCATAACATCCTGAGTTACCTCTTCTGTACAATCCTGCTGGTAGCGCTCAAGGTCAGTTGGCATCCTTGACAGGGTATCCGCAACAGAATTGGTTCTCCCTGGAAGGTACTTGATGTTAAAGCAGAAATCAGCAAGTTCTGATACCCAGCGTTGCCCCGTAGCGTTTAACTTGGCTGTCGTGAGAATGTAGGTGAGGGGGTTACTGTCAGTATACACTGTGAAGTGCTTCGCAAATGCGAGGTAGTCACGGAAGTGGTCAGTGATGGCCCACTTCAGGGCCAGGAACTCGAGTTTTCCTGAGTGTAAGTGGTAGTTATGTTCTGCTGGTGTTAGGGTGCGGGAGCCGTATCCAATTACTTTGTTCTGTCCCCCTATCACCTGGGTCAGCACTGCTCCCAGGCCGTCCTGTGATTCATCTGTGTACAGGCAGAACGGTTCATCGAAATCTGGGTACGCCATTACTTGAGGTGAAGCAAGGGTGTCAATTAGGTCATTGAGTGTCGTTTGGTGGCTTTCTTGCCACTCTACTGGGGTATTTGAGGGGACTGTGTTTCCTTTCTTTTTCCCTTTTGGGGTGGCCTTTTGCTTTTGGTTGGGGTTGGTTGGTCCTTTTAGTAACTGGTACAGGGGTTTGGCCTTCTGTGAGAAGTTTGGTATGTACTTGCGGAAGTAACCAACAAGTCCAACAGTTGACGTACTTCCCCGACCGTGCTGGGGTGTTTCTCCTTCAGGGCCTTGAGGGCTTGGGTGTCCTTGGGGTCAGGGGTGTGACCTTCTGATGATACAATCCTGCCCAGGTACTTAGCTTTCCTCTGGAACAGGCTGCATTTAGCTAGCTTCAGCTTGATGCCGTGCTGCTGTACTCGGAGGACTTGCCGGATATGTCCCATGTGCTCCTCGAAGGTGTGACTGTAAACGAGTATATCATCGAGGTATACCACGCAACATTTATGGGTGAGGCCCTCCAGACATCCCTCCATGTGGCGTTGGTAAACCGCTGGGGCATTCTTGAGGCCGAAGGGGATACATTGCCACTCGTATAAACCCCATGGGGTTACGAAGGCGGTCATGTGTTCGCTGTCTGGATGGATGAAGCCTTGATGGTAGGCTTTGCCTTGGTCCAGAATGGTAAACCACCTACTCCCACCAAGTCCATCCAGTACATCCTGAATTCGGGGTATTGGCTGTCGATCGTCCGTTGTCTTTTTGTTCAGACCTTTGTAATCGATGCACAGCCGTAGACTTCCGTCTTTCTCCGTACGCATACAATCGGCGAGGCGTAGGATGAGGTGGATTTCCTGATCCAGCCTCACTCTATCAAGTCTCGTAGATACTCCTTAACTTCTGCGTACAGGGGTCTGGGGATGGACATATATGTTCGACTTACAGGAGCATCATATGTGAGGGGAATACGCATTTGTAGGTCAGGAATGCAACCCATGTCGGAGTCGTCTTGGGCAAAGGCGTTCCTTTCTTCCTGAAGCATCTGCAGGACATGTGCTCTCTGGGACAATGTGAGTTCAGTGAGGTCCATGGCTGCAAACATCTCCTCAACTATTTTGGGTGGTGATGGGCTGTCACTGGTTGTTTTATCTGTCTCTGGACGTGGGTGACTTGGAGCAAATTATTGTATTAGGTGGAGCCGGCTTAAGACTTTGCGTCCCTCTAGTAAAACTTCATGCTTGGTAGGATTCGAAACAGCGATCACTATTCGGGTGCTCGATCCCCACTGAAGTTGGACCAAGCTCTCATCTACTTGAAGGTCTCCCATCTCATCACTCGTGTTAGGCTGGAATAAAACATCAGTGCAACGGTTTACAGGAGCCGTATGCACTCTGCACACCACACCTACAGTCTTCCCACTGGGGATCGTGATGCCATTCCATCCATTTCTGACCAATCTAACCTCATCGTCTTGCTCTTGAGATAGAAGATTGATTAGACGGGGGATATCGTAGGGGCTGGGCTCTCAAAGAGGATAGCATGGCTTGGGTCCATCCTGCTGCTGCATCTGCTCCTGAGTGTGACCTTGCAATCTCTGCTATCACGTTGTAACCTATGATTGGTGTTTCAAGGGGATCTGGGGTGACTAGGGTTGGTACATCAATGACATCGCACTGTCCATCAAGGGTGAATTTCATACTTATCCATCCAAGGAATGGAATGTCGACGCCATTCGCAGCCTTTACAGACAAGTCTCCGCCAAGTAATTCGTCAATATGTCGTATGGTCATGTCAGGCATAAAATCTCTCCATTTCTCTGTGACAATGGTGACTTGTGCGCCAGTATCCCAGAGTGCCTCAGTCTTCACACTGTTCAGGAAGCAGCTTACTGTGCATCTATTTCCTACTAACCTTGCTACCTTGCTTGCTTGGGGACTCCTGAAGACTGAGTCAGGGGAGGAGGAAGACTTTATTGTGGCGGCTGAAACTGTGGCCCGGGGCTGTTTGGGGAACCCGTTGCCCCTCTCGGATGCCCCTCCGAAGTTTCCCGAACTGCGATATTGACACTCCCTCAGAAAGTGGTCACCGCTCCCACATCTAAAACAATGTTGACAACTTGATCCTCTCCCAGCTAGGAGGCAATTCTGACATCCCCAGTCCGGTCCTCTGTTGGGATGTGCGTTGGTTGACACCATTGGGGGCATTGGGGCTGGTGACCTCTGAGTTACAGCTGCCAACTCGGATCGCACTATCGCACGAATGTCTTCCTGCATCTGCTGGAAGCTAAACTGAGCTGGCGCTTCTCTTTTTATCTTTTCTTCTTTCTTGGGGGCTGGGACATTAACTTCCTGGACCTTGGCCTTTTTCGTTGTCGCATGTTTCTGCTGCCGTTTGTTTTCGTTGTTGGCGGCAATATTGATCCTCTCTAGTAGAGCCTCGTCACTTGTCGACACATCTTGTAAGAGCGGTTTTAAGTCGGCCTTCACACTGTCGTTTATGATTCTAGTTAAATGTTAGGGAATGCATAAACATTCCCTGGACGAGAGTTGCATCATAAGTAACTGTAGCATCCGCTTCCCTAGATGCAAAGAGGATCTTCTGGTGGAGTGCTAGCATCCGTAATAGGAACTCCTGAGGGCTCTCCTTTGGATCTTGCACGGCTTTGTTAAATCGTGGTACAACTCCGTAGCCTTTTTTTCTCGGTAATGACTATGGAGTAGGCATCTAAGGACAGGCAGGTTGAGGTCGGGTTTTGTTTCAAGGTAGCCACGGAGAGGAAGACCAGAGACCGTAGTGTTGATGATGGCATCCACTGTGTCGATCTGATGCACCAGACCTGAGAAAGGAAGCTTGTCTTTTTGGCCGGGTTCTCCAATTTGCCCTCTTATCTTGAACTCCTTTCGGACATGCTCAGGAGGGATTGTGTTACTGGGCGATGGTTTTGTTACTGGTACGGGTGGGCTTTCCTTGCTCTTCTCTTCCTTGCTCACTTTCACCTTTGCCCACTCATCCAACCTTACCATTACCTTACCCATCAATTCCATTCCCCCATCTGTCTCCCCTTCTAACTCTTCCCCAGTCAAGTACGACGTTACCAGTCACAGAACTCCTAAGCATCCTTTACCCTTTGCTTTCTGTAGCTTTTCTGCAGGGAGGTCACACAGGGCAGCTTCTTCTAGGAGCTGCTTTTCATCAAGTGAAGTGAGGCCTCCTAGCACACGGCTGGTAACATCCTCGAGCGTTGCCATCGTCCTTCAGGTGTTCAGGCTCGTGTCTTAGGACAGCACATATTCTGCTCTCACCAAAAATGGCTGTCCTGGCAGGGTCGCCAAATTTGTAGCGCCCTCCTGGAGAGGGGGGCGTATCTATTGAAAGAAGAAGAAAGAATCCATGTGATGCTTGAATGGTGGTGATGCGCACAACTACTGACCTCCACCGATACCGCATCACCATGGATCCACCTTGCACCCCCCATAGGGCTGGGATGCTTCACTCTCAGATTGGGGTGGGACAGGGTGTTTCCTTGGAGGGACAACTTTAGTATTTAGGGATAATTGTATTGCTGAGAAGCGCGGAACTGTATGTTGGGTTTCTGTTAATACTAATTATTCTCAAAATGTGTTTTGTCTTTAATTACATAATAATTAAATAATTATTTCAAAAATTTATAGGGGGGTCCTATTTGTGGGGGCTCCACATCTTCATATGACAGCCTTGATGGTCTGTGTGTATGCATGTGTGAGGCTGTTTCTCCGTCTGTCTGTCTGTCTGTCTGTGTGAGTACATTTGTGTATTTGATTCATAGAGTTCCTCTTGTGTTCAAATTATATCTGGATATTAAAGACTACCCAAAAAAAGAGAAAGAAATAAAACCTGAAAACTTAATTTTGTTCTCTTGTTGAGTGTCTATGTTGTCTGTGTCTATGCCTGATTTATACAAACACACAGGAAAGGGTAACATGGTACACTTTTACAATCTTTCATTATACATTTTGTATTTCTTTTGCATTTGTGAAAGTGTGTAATATCTCCCTGTATTTACAATTGCACCTGGACTTGAGAAATATGCCATGATAAGACAGCTGTAGATAAACTCATAAGCACATGCGTGCTTGCACAAAACCTTATTCTTTTCATCCACTCAATTTTGAATTACATAGGTTCCTAATTATCTCCTTTTCTGAAAAAAAAATGCTAAGAAGCTGAACACTAACAAAAATACCATGGACATAGAAATTATGCATTGTTCCATTCATTTGTTGGTCATACAATTGACACCTATTTTGTTGTGTTGTGGTGAACTGCTATCCAGTTGGATCTTCATCATGTAGCTACTGATTCAAAATCCTACATACATTTTCAATAAACGCTCTGCAACCACAATATTTGATACAGTATCAAAGAACTCCCCCCCCCCCATCATATTAGTGGCTTACTTTATTTTTTATCAGTTGTTCCAGGAATGCACACCTCTGTCTGTTCTTTTCATTTCTTCTGAAAGTAATACCTATCTGTAAATTGAAAAGTTCAAAACCAATGTGATTCATATTTATAGAGATATACACTCATAGAAATATATATACCATTCTCGAATAAGTACAGGTGACGCCTGTAATAATCAGAGTCCCTTGGGACTGACTTTTTCTTTTGTTATATCAAAATTTGTTGGAATTGAAGGGAATTATGCACTGGACATTAGTTTCATCAATTCGGGGACCTGGGACCTTTATGAAGACTTACAATTGATTATATAGTTGATTTCTATTATAAGTGTAAGGCAGCCTGTGTGGTGAGGAAATTTATAATCGATTATATCTGTGATAAAATGGGGCCCTGAATGTGTACTTCATTGTAACGAAATTGCATATAACCAAAGCTCCTACTGTAGTGTGTAGGATCTTTGATATAACCATGATCATTGTAATGGGAGCGCCCTGTATACATGTATATCTCTATGGTTCATTAGTGATAGCAGTAAATTGTGGATGAAAGGAATCTTGATTTTTATGGCATTGGGGATGATGGCAGAGATAGCCGACATGATAACTTTATCAGGCAAAGAACTGAACTGAGATATTTGTTAAATTTTGAGATTCCCTTGAAATATATGCATTTCCTACCGAACAGAGAAAAGGAATATGGAAAATGTTTTAACAATACATTGATGCATTGCTGTTTTGCAGTTTGGCGATACCATACATGTCATTGGATGCCTGTTGATTAGCTGAGGTCAGGCAGGATAGGCGTACGTAGCTACGCACCGTAGCGAAGTAATTAGACTACTACTACTGAAGTACATCGACCCTCGTTCATACGTACACACACTGATGAGCAATGCTAGCACACCGTCCCCGATATCCCCCGATCCCACACACACGCACATCACACACTGAGCGGCTTGATACACACAGTACAATGTATTACCATATACACGGCGGAACTAGGTTTTTCAGTACGAGCTCTGTGTGCGGCTAGTTACAAAACTACGAAAACACCGTCGAAAGCCAAGTCCTGCTTTGCATTTATCACATAATATCAAGCACCAATCATGACCGACACGAAGCAAGACCTAGTAGATCCAGCTGATGGCAAGAATGTGCAAGACTTGACGCAGTTTGTAAGTACATTTTATGATATCAATCATTCGCATTCGCCTCATCTCACCACCTCTCAATCGTTCGGTACCGACCGTGTAGTGTCCGTGGCGGTCTGTACGTCTACGGCCGTGCAATACAGCAAGGTCCTGTATTCTGTAAACTCATTAATTTAGTTGATGGGGCAGAATTAATTTCAGGTAGATCATGTCTAGTTTATTCTGCAATAATCTAAGTAAAAGGTCTAGAGGCATTAAACGGACAAGGTTGCCAGGTACTAGTAATCACTCATTAAAACTTTATGTCAATTATGAACAGTGCAAACTCTCGAGCTCTCCTCCCCCCCCCCCACCCCCCCCCCCCCCCGCCATCTCCATTCTTTATCGTCGCGTAGCTGCTACTCTTGTCTCTGCTCTGACTCACTGACACTGAGTGAGTGCAACTGTACTCCTGTAGTACTCGGTAGTAGCCTGTGGCTAGCTGTACAACGCTGTTCTAAATTTCTAGTATGACCATGATGGATATGGGGAGGGGTGCTCCGTTGTGAACTTGATTGTAGTTGTACACATGTATTCCACGTTGTCTATCTCTGACTCTTAAACTTGTAGGGTCTATAACTATGAAGTATAGGCGGTGTATGATCCATGATGTTGATTAGACAGAAAAATTTGAAGGTTTTGCTTTGACACTTCTCTGAGGTTTGCAAGGAGATAGACGGAAGCCTCTCATGCACTGGCACTGGCCACTGCGGGGACTCATCGCAATTGGGTGAGGTACAAACTACCCCACGGCCCATCGGCCATAGCCCATCCGCCTTGATTATGTCTAATTCACAGTTCTACTCCTACACATTGTATTTGTAGATCAACAAATTTAAACTTACATAGTAGAATTAACATCTCATAAATATATTGCACTCACCAGCTGTTTGACATTTTAGGGCAAGTGTACTTTCGCACCTGTTTGTCAAATGATCTCTAAACATGCACAAACTCACTCTAAACATCCAACAGCCTCAAATATTTGCATCTGAGTGAGATTCAAGGCCCGTGGAAAAGGAATTTTTGCCGTTTTGATACTTTTACACTTGTCAGAATATGTCGATCACAGCTAGTTTTCTCTGCGATAACTGTGTTGTATAGGAGCAGACAGCACAGCACAGTGTGCAAAACACATTCACAGCAGCGAGCAGCGCCTTGATTGATCTGAATGTAGCTATTTCATAGCGATCTGAGCAAGTTCTGTGGTATCTGTAAAAAGATAATACTTTTTCTGCCTTTCTCAGCTTGTACCAAGTCGTGGTACTAGCGATTGATTGAGGAATGTTTTTTTTTTTTTTTTTTTTTTTTTTTTTTGTGTGTGTATGTGTATGTGTGTGAATGAAAGAAGATTGTGAAAAATGTGGTTAGAAGACAAGGGTGAAAGAATGTAAAGCCTATACGGCAAGGATTTTTAGTAGGAAAAGGGGGAAGGAAATGAAAGAAAACATAAAAAACCTAGAAAAAATTGAAACAAGTTTTACAAAAGAGAGAGTACACTAAAAGATGATGGAAGGAAAGAAAGAAGAGAAACTTGCATCATAAAGCAAAGCAAGGGATACGTTTGAAAAGAAATGAGGGAAGCAAAGAGAAAATATAGATTGAAAACAGAAAAGCACTAGGTAGATTAAGGCCAAGTAAAAAAAGAAACCAGTTTCTCGTCCTCGCGCGCATCGATTTTGGCCGCCGCGTCGATTTTTTTACTATTTACTATTTTCAAAATGGCGCTGAAAATACCAAGAAATTCATAATTCTCGTCCCAGCCCGCTCCCCGCTCGCATCGATTTTCAGTTGCCGCATCGACTTTTTTGATATTTTACTATTTTTTCGGCCGCCGAAAAAAAAATCGACAATTCACCTACCAATCGTGATGTCTCATTTCTAATTACGCCTTGCGTCCTCTACTTTATAGCTGTAGTACAGCTGTAGCTTCTGTAGTGCGTATGTAATAACGCATGCATTTCACACTGCGAGCTCGGCAAGAAGGAATGACCCACAAAGCAGTTGAACTGTAATTGGATGGGCGCGGGCGGGCGCGGCCTGGGCTGTGATGTACAGCGCACTCGGTACGTCGTGGTGTAGACAGGACGTTGAGCACCTTCTGTACATTTTTCTCGTGCTGTTGCCCGCTTCATGTGCTGCTAGATTGATTGCGCGATGTAACCACATACTAGTCATAGAGGAGACCAGCCAGCCAGCATAGCATGCGCGCGTTCTGGAGCTGGAAAAAAAATCGTGGAGTGCAGTGATGGAGAGAACCGATCTCAAGCGCACGTGTGCACAGCGAACGGCTTTAATACCAGGGCCCCGTTTTATCAAAAGATATAAATCAATTTTAATTTTCCTTACTACACAATCTGCCATAGACTTACAGTTGAAATCGACTTCATAATCAATTCTAACTCTTCATAAAACGGGGCCCAGAGCTGCCAACCTTTGGAAGCACAAATTAGTACTCAGCAGCTCCAAAATTCATATTTTTCCACCAGAATTCGTATTTTTTCAATCTCCCTCTTTTTGCTATTTTGAATTAAACTCGTCGACTTATGAGGCCTACAGGCTCTAAACATATCGTTATGACACATGCCGAAGCATCGAGCTGGTCACCAGCACGATAAAGATGCCAAATGTGTCTAGAAGGCTCTTCCAGACACCTCACACCTCCTACATGCTCGCGTCACCAGAGCCCAAAACCTCACCCGCCAACGCCTACGCTCTCGTCGACCCTTCAGCCGTCATGCAAAATCACTAGCAACCTCCAACTTCAACCTTATGGAGAAATGGCAACATGATTGGCAAGTGACGACAAAGCCCACACAGTTCACCATCCCCCCTGGCATAACCATCCCACCAGGAGCCGATCTCCCTCGTAGAGAGTGGGTCACCCTGAACCGCCTCCGCACTGGAGTAGGTCGCTTCGGGGCCAACATGCATCGCTGGGGCCTTAGTTCCTCAGCAGCTTGTCTGTGTGGTGCACCTGAGCAGACAGCGGACCACATCCTGCTGGAATGTACCAAGCTCGGACCACCTCGAGGATCCCACACTAACCTGACCAACCCATGCCCAGCAACTGTGGAATGGCTGCGGCACCTTCAAGACGTAGCATAGCAGCAGGTCTCATACGCAAGAAAGAAAGAAAGAGACGCAATGTTCAGCGTTGATTGATTGCTTTCTCGCAGTAAATGTGTACAAGTGCAAGTATGTACCTCCAAAAACTTGCTGGGATGATTATGGAAGCTTCCACTATCTAGCAGGGGACGTGGAATGCTTTCATCTTCTCAAGAGAGCTTCTTTGTGAGCGGATGCGATACCGGTACTCTGTTCCGTGTTTCCAATTATCGTTTACTATGAAAACATAATCACGCGTTGTTTTCAGGCTTTTTTCATTTCATTAGATTTTAAACATCAGTCTTTTCCGAAGTATTCCAATTCCTTTTCCCCTGACTGGAATCGGAAAGTCTGCTATAACGATGATCGCAAAATGCCGCGCTGTGTGTGGAAGCGCCGATGTACAAACACGTGGCTTCACTTTCAAGTTTAAAGGAATGCGCCATGTGCTCCTGCCTATAAGAGGTTACTGCAAGTTCGATGAATCGAATGCGCCGTAGCTGAGCTGAGCTGAATGGCTTATTTACGGTAAACATGCAGTTTACGTTCGATACGAAGAAATCATTACGTCTTTCACGAGGGAAAAACACACAAAACAAACAAATAAAATACACCCACAAACGAATGTTAATAGCCAAAACTTTGAAAAGTAATAAGCAGTTTTGATGAGCGTGAACTGAAATTGTCATTACACGTTGTATTTTGCTGTTTATATCACTGCTGCTTCTTGGTATCACTGTAATGATGGCCATGGAAGAAATGAAGGGAGAATGTGACTTACCTGCACAGGTACATGTTTTACTACATTTATGTAGTTTTGGTATAGGCCTACAATAATTCATCATCCAAATGATGAGTGATTATCAAATGTCTTTTTAGAACATGAAGAAACATCTAATGTTTAATGCTATAATGCCACATCAGTATCATTTTGACATCCATCTGCAATTGTACAAGCTAGTTTCCAGTTGAATGTGCTACAATTGTACTGTGAAGAACTATACATACCAGCTGTGTGGACTCAAAAAGTCATAAACACAAATGATAAATAAAGCAGTGTTTTGAATATCATGGAATTAATTTCAGTCGTACATTTGTTGAAAGACATGTTTTATACCTGTTTCAATTAATAGCACAATACATCAGAATTGCAAGTACACTGGTATCAGAAATACCAGTATTAAGATGGTCATTTTCCCTTGACATCTGTAGTGGAAAGAAAAAGCAAATGTATTTCTGCATGCATGAAGTTTCGTTTCAAGTATGGTACATAATATATCTATTTGTTTGAAAATGCACAGAGTGCAGGCAAGACATACACTTGGGACCTGGTCTCTCATAACACAGCTACCAGAGTGATATTTCATTTCATAAATTGGATATAGAAAATAGTAAACCCCTCTCTCGTTACCTTTCTCAGAATTACCGGACGAGAAACACATATTACTTTCATTTTGACAATCCTCGAAAAAATAGTAAGATATCAAATAGTAAGGACCTCCCTCATCGCCTTGCTCAAAAAACCCGGACGAGAAACTGCTTTCTTTTTTTACTTGGCCTAATAGAATGAGAGATGAATCAAAACTTGATGAAAGCAAAGATGAATAGGAAGGAAAGAAAGAATTATCCAGGTTGAAAAGGAAATAAAGAAAATGATTCATTAGAACGACACATTGGAGAGGATAGAAAGGAAAGACCCTTGTAGTTGGAGGGAAAAACCCATGAAGGAACCACACAGCAATTAGGCAGAAGTACAGTAAATAGGAAATTTGAGAAAGTTAGACCAGAGGGAAACCACAAAGAAATGATTGATGGGAAGGAAAGGGAAATTTAGATATACAACAGTGTAGATTCTACCTGTTCAAAAATGAGAGAAAGAGAAAGATATTGTGGCAGCACACACTCGCGCACGCACTCAACTGCTTTGAAGCTACAACAGCTAATGCAGGACTTGGCTGAGGATAAGAGATAAACAAATTTTAGCAATTCAACAACACCATAGAAAAAGTCACTGTGTGGCTACATTCAGACCAAATGATCAACCCTTAATGCATGCGCTGAACCTATTCATACTGTGCTTGTGTACAGAGCAGCATTTCAAGTGATCAAGATTTTCCAACGATTTTACGACACTCGTAAATACTAAAAGTGTTAAACCTTAACTTCCATTTGACTTCGGAGACTCAGAAACAAATATTGTACATTACTGAATAACAGGGGTGAGTTTGTGCATGTTTGGAGATCATTTGACAAACAGGTGCTAAAGTACACTAACGCCGACATATCAAAGATTTGGGTGAAATTTTCATGAGAAAAATGAAAAAGAAAAAACACAGCTACAGTACCACTACCAGCTTGTCGACATGTTAATGTGTAATTACCTAACACTGGTGATAACCAAAGAGTATAGGATCTACATTGTACAGTAGAAGCGCATGAACCGCATGCACTTCTGATACTGTGGTGATAACTGATTGGCGGTAAATTGGTTTCCATGCGTGAGCATCCCCCCCCCCCCCCCCCCCCAACACTGCCACACTATCACGTATGAGAGCCTTCAGTGTCTATAGGAGAGGGATTCTGTGAAGCCAGACGTATGGTAGTCTCAGACTCTCCGTGGAACAAACCCCTGGCAGATCTTTTGGTTTAGCTGTTGATATGCTGTCATTTTGCAGTGAATTCATTACAAACCTCACTCAATTGAATTAATCAGCTTCAAGTTCTACTTACAATAAAAAATTACAAATACATGGAGGTTGTAGAGCCTATATATGAATTTACTTTGTATTCAGGTCTTCATTGTGTGTCTGAAGGTGCACATGTACATTTGTAGTTTAGGTTCTACAATGTAAGTACTACATGTATGACAATGTTTTATATGTAAATGTACGTAGACCACATGATTGCACATGTATGTACAAGTGTGCATGTACTACAGTGGAAACTCGATATAACGAGATGGTCGGGACCGAGTCATTTTCCTCGTTATAGCCGATATCTCGTTATATCAGTAGGCATAAAAGAAGGCATGAAATAATGACATTAATTTGCACATGTGGGACTACCCATCACATTTCAATCAATACTGAAAACTTGATATTGTGTGTGAGGGAATTACTCACCTTTATGGGTAAGAAGATGTTTTTGCCAAGGAGATCCAATATCAAGAATGTGTTTCTTATTAATTGTAGATGTTTGAATTTGTAAACTTATATAGCTTGCGATTGTATCAAGATCGTCTGTGGATTGGTATGTGCATGGTTATCGTATGGGTGTGTGTTGTGTGGAAAGCTTGAATATGGTCTGCACAATGCTGTGTGTGTATGTGACACATTCTGTATGTACATTATGACTGCGTGTGTGTGAAGACGGGGAATTCCCTAAGTAGAAGGCCAATCACAGCATCAGATTGCCTCACACCTGCTAAACGTCATGATGATGTCATGTATACATATGGCCGTCCCACTGACCACATTTTCTGCATGTATCAGTGTGCGTGCACACACACACTTCACACGTACAACATGCAGTGCTAGCTGGAGTGCATTGAAGAAAATGAGATTATGTGTGTACAAGACAGTTTTTGGCGCATCAAGCTTTACAATCTCGGAAGATGATAGCACAAGCGAAGAAAAACTTTACCGAAGGCATTTTGCTTTACCTCGCTATAGCAGGTTTGATTTACTATGTTTTTCTTTGTTTGGAAGTCACAAAATTTATCTCGTTATAGCAGTTATTTCGTTATAGCCGATCTCGCTATAAGAGTAGCATTTTACATAGACTTGTGTGGAAGGAAATTTGGGACCGAGAAAATTTCCTCGTTATAACCGATATCTTGTTATAGCAGTGTTCGTTATACCGAGTTTCCCCTGTATAAACAAAATTTTTGTGGTGCATTAATTTTCGCTTATTTCGCTCTACTTTTGGCTAGCGCCAATTCTAAAACCTGCAAAAACACCTGCACAATTTTCTCTGCATAGTTTAATGGGTTGACAATCGTGCAGTGCGAATTCAAGAACCCGCGAATATGTTTTTGAGTCGCTCAGTGGGAAAAATGAATCGTGCGAAAATATGGATGTTTACAGTACAAAAAATTGTACTTGTACATGTACATTGTAGGTGCCATCATCAATCTACAGCCATCACTCATCAGTTCAATCTACACTGTATGTGTAGAAATGGTCTCGCTTATTTTATGTAAAAACTATCAAAATACAATCATGGTATATCATATTATTATCCTTTTTTGTTCCCAAGTAGTATATCAAATTTGAATAATTCATGTAAAAGTTGAACCACATTTGATTTAGATTTTTCGTCCTCACCCAGTATGGCATGATATGCAAAAATTTACCAAATCTTGAAAATGTTTTAAGTGTTTCTCAAAGGGCACATAATACTGATGGCAACTTTTTTTTTTTTTTTTTGCTTCTTTAGAGTTGATGACTTCTTCCATTTTATATTAAGCAATGCTCATCAATATTGTTTGGATTGTGAAGTGCTATCAAGTGCACTATTCATACATTGGGAGAATAAAGTAGTCTAGAGGAGGAAGGGATGAGTACTGTTCAATGCTTCAAAGCATGTAAAACTGATGTACAAATAGTCGGGGGAGACACAAAACTAACCAGTAACTCTGGGGGGGGGGGGGGGATGTTGTTAGAAGATACAAGGAGGAAAAAAAAACTACTGTATAAGCTGTTATTTTCACGTACAAATATTTCCGCGAATGCGGAGGTCACAGCCATTTTCGCGAGATGTTGTTTTCGCGAATTGACACCGACACTATCATTAATGCGTAGCATCAACCCAGTGCATGGAGATATTTTCGTGTGTTCCTAAATTCGTGATCAAACTGTGATTCGCGAAATACGCGAAAATTACACCCTCGCGAAAATAACAGCTTATGCAGTACATGCTGACTTAGTATTTTATACAATAGCTTGTTAATGTCTGTTTTGCATCCTTTGACTCTAAGTATGTTTTGAGTTTGGTAAAAAGGGATGAAATGGAATGCAACCTGAAGACCAGCTATACTTTTAGTACATGTTGTACTCTACTGCATGATATTCAATGTGGATTTGTATCAGACTGACAGCAATGGGTATAAAGTCCTCTAGCTAAAAATCTGTATAATTTGTAATTTATCCAGTTTTGGAAATCCTACTGTACTTGCCTTTTGAGGACTGGTGAATGCGCTTGGTATCACTTCCATTCATTTAACATTCTGAAATACAGGAACAGTGAAGTAATTGTCAAGAATGCTCTGCTTGTCTCTCCTTACAGGTCCAACAACTTCTGGAACAAATGCAGAACAATTTTCAGGCAATGTCTGACCGCATCATTGGACGGAATATCCTTTTGCAAAGAGTTGACTTTGAAAAAAATATATATATTGGACATGTTTCTAAGCACAGCAAATTTCAAGCCAGAAGTCTACAGATACCCAACATGTAAAGCATTCATATTGTTTGCCCAGCTGTGCTTTTAATTGCCCCAAGCAATGGGGCAAGGGGATTTGTGGTACCCTACATCAGCATTCTAGATAGCTGTTCTTGAGATGAGCTCAAAATTGGTACCTGTGTGCTGTATGCAATGATATGTACAGTGGATATTGCAACTGAATTTTGACCATTCCGAGCTCCTGTCTCTTCAGGAGTTTCCTACTTTTCTTTATAATTTTACTGCATTCTCCTGTGGGAACTGCTCTTTCTTTCCTGCATTGTACTATTGAGCCAAATCATCCCCCCTTTTACAGGTCATAAAGGTTGGGATGTCTGGTGTAGTCATCTACTGTAGATGAAACTACTCTACAATTCAGCTAGTTACAAACGTACTACAGGGAGACTTCTGTAGTGGAACTTGCTCAGTTATAACAAGGTCGCGCTTCTGTAAACAAGATGAATTCAGCAGTTTTCTAGTTTTGTGTTTATTAGCAGGTCTCATATTCAGTGCATTTACAATGGGGTAATGGTTAAAATGAGATGAAATCGGCAGTCCCGATAACCTTGTTATAACAGGGTTTCTTTGCACTGCATTTATGCAATCTGCCTTCTTCCTTGACCCACAAGTTCTCACTAGACGAAATGGGGAACAGGATTGACGACCTGGAGAAGAGCGTGGCTGACCTCATGATGCAGGCAGGCGTGGACGAGCCGGAGAAGACTGACAAGTAGGTTCCGTCGTCCACCGTCTCGGGGAGGAGAATGCATCGCTGTCCATTGCACAGTTTCAGGAGTCCAGACGGTTGCTTCAGCTCTTTATGACCAAGTCACTGTCACATCACTCCCTAGCCTCCTGTCCTAATCCCTCAATTTCAGAGGTGTGAATCCATCACACCAGTTTTTTAAGTGCCCATGGAATAAATTGCCACCATTACTTTTTGATAGTCAGGAATGGCCACATGCCTGCCATCAAAGGCCCTCTGCACAACAAATATGAGCCAAAGAGAAAGGCAGGCAGCTATATTTCTGCATCTCGTTGATATGAGAAGTATCAGGTTTCTGGCAGACTTACATGAATACCTATGTGTCTTCTGGCATAGAGTGTGTACACAGTATGCAGTACAACAGTCAGTGCCATTAATTGTCCATAATAAGCAGTGTTTTACCAACACAGCTTTGTGCCCTCAGCTTCTAATTATCAAATGAATTTATCAAAACAAAAAACAAAAACAAAAACAAACATTTTTAACATTATTTGAAATACTGGGGTTGTGCCCAAGTTTATAGTAAAGTCCATTTTTCAAAAGTTACTGAATTTTGATATTCTTTTTGTGTGCCCCAGCCCCTTATTTTAAACCCCTGCCACCAGTATTTCTTATTGACATGCCTGTGAATGTGACAGTGTCATGCTACAAAAGCATGCACTGTTTTTAACATCAGTGATACTTTTGTGTGAGTACCTGGTGGAATTTTTCTCCATGAGCCATCTCCCCACCAGGAATAGTTCAACCCACATACAATGTATGCATTATTTGTTAACCATCCCATAATTCTTGATTATAATGCTCCATTTAAGAAAAGTCAAAATTGTGCATTGTTCCCAAATGATTCTCTTGACGTTATTATGATATGACTGAGAGTTTGATGTCTAACCGTTGCAGGGAACATTAGAATTTTGTGTGCCTTGAAATTGATTAACCATTTGTTATCTCTGAATGTTCTGTGGTGATGATATGGACATTTAAAGAGAGAAAGACGTTTTTGGACTGGAGTCATAATAATCGTGCATTGCCAAGTCACGTTGTTAAGTCTGTAGTGTTTGGTTTGTTTTTGCTTTTGGGGTGGCAGAAGAGTTTCAGTCCTTGTTCCCTCATGTCCAAGTATTGGCAATAATAGGAAGCTTCAGTCTTTCTCCCAATAGTCTGTGCTAACCCTCCGTGTTGACTTCTGGACCCACTGGCCAGCACTCTGTGCTATTTCCTAGCTGTTTGTAAATATGTGAATACAGTACATAGTACATATACCTGTGTACTTAGTTAATGTTAGTCATGTGTGCCTTCAATCAATTTGGTCCTAGCTGAGAAAAGTTGTTACTTAATCGTGTCGATCTCTGAGAATAGATAGCCCCACTTCCCTGCATGAAAGTGAGAAAGATTGTATGCGACTTACAAATAATTCGTGAAATGTGGTCTGCCAAAATAGAATGGTATACTACAGTAGTTAGTTGTTTTGCCAAGCAGTTGTCAAGCGTTGCTGTGTATAGAGATGTTGTCAATGATTCAGAATTTGTTTTGTGTGTGTTTATGTCTATATGTGTACATTGAGCCAACATGTTTTCTATTTATTTTTTGCTTAAGTAGATTTTATCATTGAATCTGTACATGAAATAGGTGTAAAGAATATAAATAATCATTCTAAGAGACCATGGTTAATGATCATGTGTGAAAAATTTGAAGTGTTTGTGACAATGCTGTTAATTTGTCCAAGAATAATAATTGTACAATACAATTAAAAAGTTGCTACATGCATAATTGATTATGAAATCATAGTGTTTTTAAGTAGGTCTCATGTTGATTCTTAACTCATCTAATATTGAACTAAACAATGGAAAATACAGAATGCAGGAAGAAAATAATACACTCAGTACATTGTAGATGTGAAAATACAATTCATACAGTGTATATTGCCACATCACCTTGGACAGAATCTGTTTTGCATCCATACTAGTTGAAAAACTGTGCTGCTGTAATTTTTTTTTTCTTTTTTTGAATGAACTGACAGAGAACAGTATAGGGTGTTCTTCATCGTTGTTGGGGAAGAAAAAAGGGTTGTTGATGAAGATGAGAGAAATTGGTCTCATGCGCAGTGTTTTTCACATTATTTCATCTTCATGTGCATCCATGGTTACCCTCATTCCACGACCAAATTGCTTGAGCCAGTCTCATTGAAGAGCACATCTGTTGCTTCTCTTTGGTGTCTGATGCTCAGCAAGAAGATTATTATTTTCATCACACATGTTGGCAGTGAGTGTTACTTACAGAATAGGTACAGAACTCCCAACATTTTGCAGGTAGAGATATTATTGTATTATACCGATATTGCGTATATTTTGGAAGTGTAATCAACACTCGGCATTCCCACAAGTTATATTTTCACCAAAAGAGTACCAGCATATTTTTCCCTGCAGCATGCAGCGACGTGGGAAAATAGTCTTGTAGGGAAAATATAACTCCCAAGGGACTTTACAAGGGACTGTTTCATGAAACTTTTTGTCAGTGATTTACACTGACAACTGTTAAAAGCTACTGAAATCCTTGCGTCTGATTGGCTGATAGCAAATTTGTCGGTGAAAACCTCCGACGAACTCGTTGATGAAACGCCCCCCAGGTGTCTTAACTGTATGACAATATACAAGGTAATATTTGTTGTATTATAATGGTCACCATAAGTATGCAGCATTTCATTTGAGCCCCATCAGCAGACAGTCAACTTCTGAAATTATCACATGATGTGACGTCATCGCTTGCAGTACATGGGTGATTAATTTCGACCCTCATTGAATGAGTCATGATTGAATTATGTCCAATTGCTGACCAATATTTGTGTAGACCATGTGATATTTCATCAAATTTGAAGGGAAAGGGATATACATGTACATGTATGTCTAGTTTTCATTCCTCCCATGATGTACATTGTATGGGCTGTAACTTCCAGAAGCAATCACCCCACCGAATGCCTATTGCAAAAGCTTGACGACACACTGCCGTAAAAGACCCCTTACGAGTAAGACTACTTAATAATGCATGTACAATGTATCATTTTGTCATGCATTGGTGCAATTGAAAATGATCATTTTAGTTGATAGACGTTTGTGTAAACATTCATACCATCCGCATGCAGTGTCCATGGAGATCAATATTGCTCTTGAATCTAAAAGTTTTACTATACATAGGTCAATTGCTGCTATTAGAATGATTTGAAGAACATTCATCACCATACTTTATACACAAAGCTATCAATGGGTCCATGCTGGCTGGATTATAGACCCAATCATTAATTGTCTCTGTCCTGTAGTGCCGACCAATTCTTTTTAGTCATTCATGCATTTGAGTTTTGGTTTTTTTTTTAAATGCAGTGTACAGCTTGTATGATACAACTGTATTCGTTATTTCTACACAGTGGCAGTCATTAACTTGAGTAGATGAACTACAGGATTATTCTGCATGTTGAAGAGTGCAACTTTGGAGTGATACATATGCAAGTTGAAATAAACGCAATGTATGACACTTGGATTGGAATATTACCTTTGTGTATTTTTTATTGATTAGTGTATCAAGTAGGCCCTACATGTACAGTAGAAAAAACAAAGTTCCTGTTCGTGAATGTAAGTCGGTACAAAGTAAAAGTAGGCAGTGAATTATGTGTGTGTGCGTCCATGTGTGTGTGTGTGTGGGTATGTTCATTTGTATGTGTCTGTGTTTCCATGTGTGCATAATATGCATATACATGTATTATATGATGTATGTTGATATACATTCAATACATGAAGAAACAGATATAAAACATGGATGGATGGATATAAAGGGATGTGTGGCGTGCTGCTCTGATGCTCGTGATTCAAATACCCTGGTAGTCTACCTACCATGTCATTTGTACAGAGTACATGTACATGTATTTAATTTTCTTGCCTACCCCCATGATATGTTTCAGTTTACCTAGTACATTGTACCATGATTTACACTCCCGTTATAATGAAGTCCTCGGGACCAGCAGTTTTCTCTGGTTATATCGAAATTTTGTTTTAACCGAACAAATAAACAATTAAAATACATGGAGCTGATAATGTTGCGGCCTGAATTTTTACTTCGTTGTAACTGCAATTTCGTTATAACTGTGTTCGAGTGCACTGTACAACAAACCTGCAATAGAAAATAAAAGAAATCAACATCACATCTCATTTTAAGTTTGTCTTCACATACATGTAGTTTATTCTGCAGAATCTCTTTAGACTTCCCTGCCAATGTTCTCTAATCTGTCTCATCTTCACTCTTGTAACTTATTAGTGCAATGATATTTCTTCATACGAGTAATGGAGCACGAGCTCACAGGTCGGAATGGCTGAGATACAATTGTACTTGTATCTTTCTTGTTTTGAGTAATACATTCACTATACAAATGCCTTCAAAATTACTTCACTGTATGAAAGTTTAAGTAGCAATGTAATTGTAGTTGCCAATTTGCTTGAGTACAAGAATATAATTTCTGCAGCCATACAACTCCAGGATGAGATACATTGGGTTCCAACAGTCACTTCTAGTGACAACTAATATGTAACTTCAGTGGAAACCCGATATAAAGAGATCTGGGGTCCGTTGCATAAAAGTTACTATTATGGTAACTTTGCCATCTAATGGTACTGTAAAACGAGAAATGTTCGCGTGCATTTTAATTTCGCGAATTTCGCGAGCGCCAAGATTCGCGAAATTAAAGTGCACGCGAAATTTCTTATCTACACTATATGCACTGAACGCAAGAGGCAATTCGCGAAAATTTCTTGCCACGAAAAAGGCCGTCGGCTCCAATTCGCGAAAATTTCGTGCCGCAAATATATCATGTTTTACAGTAACTTCCATGGAATTCTTGATTTTGATTGGCTGTTGAGTATTGTTGCCATGGTAGTTACCATTGGACGGCAAAGTTACCATAATAGTAACTTTTATGCAATGGGCCCCTGGTATAACAAAGTACCTATAACGAACTCATTTCTCTGGTCCCAAAGAAAACAATTTTGCTTTATTCTGTTTTGTTCATTGACAACTGATCTGACAAAGTATCTAACATAGCAAACAAAATTTTCTGGTCCAAAGGACCTTGTTATAGCAACTTTCCACTGTAGTATTACACTGTAGTATTACACTGTACAGCATAGTGGTCCTAGGAGGAGTAAAGTGTGGAATCGTTCCAAGATTTCAGCATGCATCTAGCAAGAATGGGTGGCAAGCAAGCCCATCATTTGGCCCCTCTGTTTTTGTCAGCTTTGGAGTCCATTGCACTTCTGTCTTATAGATACAGTGTAGTATCATCATTTGCAGAACACATGTGGGGCTGTAGTAGTTTAGTCTCCACTTGCCACTCACAAAGATAAATATGAGCCTACACTTCTGCCATCTGGCACCGTTTCCATGACGGCAGCCATTGTAACATTTGCAAGAGGATCAATGAGTGCACTTGGGGAGAACTTCCAACATCCGTGTTTAAAAATTCTCCCTGGTCATCGGAGTGGGAAAACAAATTTTTTGCAGCCGCTCTTGCAGTGGATCTCCTTCACATCTGACTCCGTTTCAATGACTGCAGCCGTTGCAACATCCTCAAGAGGATTGACACAAGCGTTTCTGAAGAATTTCCAAGCATCAGTTTATAAGTTCTCCAGTTCATCCGAGTGGGAAAACAAATTTTTTGCAGCCACTCTTGCAGTGGATCTCTTTTGCATCAATGGTCAAGCTGCCATCATAGCTGAGAAGTTTATCCTGTCATGGACAAAAATATTAATCGAGGATTAGGATGAGCAGATTGGAGTGGATTACCGCAAGAGTAGCGTGCATTTACCATATAAATATGTATCAATAAACAATACGAAAGAGATGTGTCATATGATCTGCCACTTATTATTAACCCTTCTTCACACAGACAACCCAACGAGGAGAATTTATGTATTGCTTTTAGTTATCAAGTGTTTTTTATCAGCATTAACTCAGTCCATCCACAAATGTTTCACACATCTTCAAACTCGCTTTAGCCTTTTTCCATGGAGAATTTTCAATTTGGAGAAGGTATGGAGTGGAAAAGGCTACAATATGATAACATAATACATGTACATCAGATAAATGCAGGTTTATCTCTGAAATAGGGAGCTGATATACAGACTAAACACTTTCTATGAAATGGCAGTGATATTCATACGAAAAGTATGCCACTATACTCTCTGACACCAAATATTTCCCACCTGTAAACTGCGTAAGCTGGCTGCATCAAACTTGGCCGACACGTCTCCAACACACCAGCAGAAACTTATATGAAAGGATGGATTCTGTCAAAGCAATGTTGAAAGTTCCAAAAATATTGATAACACTTTGGACAGAAAATTTGTCACACTGGAATACATATCTCATCACAAATATGACCTACAGTTCAATTGAAATGAATGAAGATGATTAAACACATCTAGTTTTGTTGTATAATAGAGTCTGTGTATCCATATACGTATACATCCTTCACATACTTGTATCATAAGACTTGTGGGTATTTTCAAAATCAAACACTGCAGAAAAACTGTCTCTTGGTCTCACTCATACTGAAAATGACATACAGTCAACCTTGCCAAAGTCAAATGCAAAGGGAATTGAAGAAAATCTTTGACTTGTGTGGTTTTGAATAATCTGGCACACAACAGAATAAGGACATGTTTACCGGTATATCCACCCATGGTCGAATTTTTCTTTTGACTTTAATAGCCATTTTTTTTACCTGTGCATGGTTAACCTATATGAGGTTGACTGTATATTCACTTATAGATATACATCCCGTATCATATCAAATAGATTTGGATTATAGCAAACTTCTGACTTTACCCTCTCATGACTTCATTTTACAATACCACTGACATTGTTCAGAAACAGGTTGCCAATGATAACTGAAGAGTAAAGTAGAAGTACCTTATAGAAGCAAGGCAGGGAGAATTCCGAGAGACATTCATCGGAGAGGGCCACCAGATCGCAAAGTGTGTCATGGCCTGCACCGACTTTCAAACCCAGGAACGTCCTGGAGGTCAGATACAAAACAAATCCCTGCACTGTTTGTGATATGACCATATACCAAATGCAAAATATCATTCAATATGACACAATAATCAACACCATTCCCCCATATTTTCATATATTACATAACCTACATACAAAAGTGTACATATCACAACCTACCTGTTTAGTAAGTACATGTATATCATTACCATGCCATAATGAACAATGCACTTTTCTCTAATTCACTTCAAACACACGACCCAAATATTTTGCTACACATGCTTTAAGTGTCCCTTTTGAACACCACCTACTAACAGTTGCTAAAAGTATACCCTTTGGTAAATATTTTATAAGCTATTGTAAAGGCAAAACCTTTCTAGAATTTTACCATGTCCCTAAACTTAAAGTGGACACTGTCAAAGATAACAAGTCTGCCACATGCCCTCACAATCTTCATCCATATCTCAACGATATCCTGAAATTACATCTTGTACGCGAAAACTCCATAAATGCTATGGGCCTCCAAATGGCTCAAGCGTGATCCCAACTGACAAAAACATAAAATACATGTATTAACAGAAACCCAACCTGGTTTTCTCGTCATTGGTGAAGATGTCTACCCTCTCCAAATGACACTTGAAGGAACGTGTAGCAGCAATCAGACCAGACAGCGACTTGGTGAAGGGCTCGATCCAGTGGTGCTGCAAACAGACAGTGCGCGATAGGCTGATGTGAAGGTCATCGCTGGGTTCAAAGGTCGTCCCTTTCGGCAGATGAGTCATGAGCAACTCTGCCAAATTACGTAGATTGGAGCTCTCAGCTGTAAAGTTTTCAGGTATATAATTGCAAATTCTGTGATAAAACCAAACACTAAGCAAAGAATAATGCTGGGTTCTTGGTGACTAGACAGTTACAGATTGATTATTCCAGCTACAACAGCATTAATGTTATCAGCTGTTTGTATTCTCAGTGGCAAGCAACCAAAGATATTTGTGTGTATGTGTAGTAAATATACTGTCAGACATTTTCATTGTCTTTTTTTTTCAAACAATTGCAGTGTATCAGTCTCAAGACTGGCAAAGTTCCAGACATCAGTTCTCACAGTTTCTGAAGCTCAGTGAGATGTTTCTAGATATTCTTGACTCACTGGTGATCTGCTCTCAAATAATTTTACACAAGAATCATAATAATAGTTAATATCAATCATGCTGATTGAACATGTTGCCAATAGCGAAGGGAATAATAGCATCTAAAGTGTAATTTAGAGTGTACATAATACACCTATGGAAAAAAGCCTGAACTTTAGAGAATAAATGCTACATGTACCACTCCTGTTATATACCTATTTTTCATTTTGATGAATGACGGACGATTTCTACAAATCTTTTGCCAGTGAATCTTAAATCATTGAGGATGGACTGATTCTGCTACAACTCGCATTTCCCATAGACACCTGCCCGAGCATACTCGGGACTCATCCTCAACAGGCTGATTTCCTGCAAGTGCAAATTAAAATACTTTTGAAACATCAATGTAGCAAAAACAAATCATAACCCATAGTAGCAGCAAAGTTGGTCTGGCACACTTGATCTTACCAGGAATGTAGACATATGTGGCCCAGTTGCCTGGAACGTGATCAAAGCTTCGAATCCTGCCTTGGTGATTGCTTGGATCACTAGCCTCAGCCGGGTGCCTGGATGATCCAAACATCGACAGGATTTCGGGAGGGAGTTCCAGCGTTGGCTGAGGGATGTCACCAGTCTTCGAACAGTCATTCAGCTCTTGAGGCAAATAACATGAAATAAGTACCAGTAAATACAAGCACATATGGACAATAATACTGCCATTATGTCACTCTTCACATAATTTTGGACCATTAATTCACTGTAACCACATCCTCTCCTCGTATGCAAATTGTCTTTTATCAAAATTGCTGAACTGTGTTTTTCTCCCTTTAATTCACAGTCAGGTGCAGCTTACATCTTTCCCCAAAATATTAGCTTGGTGCTCGTGGTGTCATTTCCCCAATTAGAGACAAAGTTACTCTTTTCAGAGCTTTCTGTTAGATTTGAATATGGATTATTGCGTAAGTTCAATATTTTACATATTGACGGGTGAGAATGATAAGGGCATTAAGTTGCCACTAAACCCTCAGGCCCAAATTCACGAAGATGGGACAATCTTTGTCCATGGTTTAAACCATTGACAAAAGTATGGGGCACCAATTGTCGCATGGCCTATTTTGTTATGAAATCAGTCCTTCTGTCGACAAAATATTAACAAAATAATAATTTTGTCGACAAAATTTTAACATTTTGGGTCGACAAAACGACTGATTTTGTAACAAAATAGGCCATGCGACACTTGGCGCCCCATACGTTTGTCCATGGTTTAAACCATGGACAAAGAGTGTACCACCTTCATGAATTCAGGCCATAGTGTTTGAGGCAATTTACCGCCCTTCTAATTCTCAACCGATGATATAAGAATATTTGAACATGTTTGAAAAGCAATCACAAAAACATAAATGATTGAAGTTGAGAGGAAGTGTAATGATATATGTATCTTTGAAGACACTAAAGTGATAAGAATGCAAAGTTATAAATCCCCAAACTACATACATTGTATTGTAATGTATGTTTTCTCATGATATAAAGACACTGGTACCGGTACTTAAGGATATGACAGTGCCCCAGAAAAGTAGCTTCATGATCATCACGTCTACTGATCTTTAAACAGTGTTTTATTTGATGTTTACTTTCCCCTGTACATGACTGATTCAAAGCATGATCCTTGCATCCATGCTCAGCTTGAAAGTGACTAAAAATTGTTTCTTGGGTTTGTCTCATTTTTTTTTTCAAACACAGACTACTAGAACAATTTGCAACTGGATGTTCACATGTAACTGATCAAATAACATCATCACCTGACCTTCACTTAATGAATCATTTGTTAAATATTGACTCCTTTTCAGCCTCGATAGTACTATTATGTCTGATTTCCAATGGCAAATAAACTGACAAAAAAGTTAAAACTAGGATTTAGGGCAAATAGTTGTACAGGGCACCCAACAAACGATCAACTACGTCGCTTGTTAGGACGTGGACATTTGTTTCATTTCTTAAATTCTATTCAGGCTTAAAACATTATGGACAGAAAGATCCGTCTGTCCGGAGGAGTCTTTTATTTTTTTGACGTTATTGCTGGAGGGGATCTGTGAAGCCAGACGCAGTCTCCTCGGAACATATCCCTGACGACCAGATACAGACCGATCTTTCGGTCAAAAAACATTACTGTTTTTTTTACACAGGTGATATTTCATATTCAGAGAATAAAGGCCTAGAACGCGAACGTGCCTAGATCTAGATCTACATCCATTTGTTCTACTAGTAAACTGCTTGCACTCCATGATATATATATATAGTGAGGTGCCTGCACCTCGTCAGGGGCCCAAATACCGTCACCCCGCTTAAAATTGTTTTAAGCGCACTAAACAAAAATTTATGCCCGGGACTGTGTTCAGTAAGCTTGAAACTTGGCAGGGCTACCACAACCAAGCAAATTGTGGTGAAAACCGAACAGTTTTTCACGAAAATCTGAAATTTAATTGAAATACGTGTTATAAGTATCACCACTGTCCCCGCACGAATCTTTTACGTGTATGTCTATGGGAGCATCACGGTCACCCGCGGCCGCACACGTCTTTTACGTACTTTGTCTATGGGAGCGCGGGTGACAAGTTGCGGGCCCCTTCCTTAGCGCGCACTTTTTTCGCATTGTTCCCGTTTGACGACGATAGCAGTAAATTTTCAATATCTATCAGTGAAATTTAGGTTCCATTGGAATTTTCAGCATTTTTCCTGTATGTGAGTTGGATTTCAAAGAATTTCAGTGGCGAAATGTGATTCAAATATGCGCAAACATTAACTATGACGAGGTGCGGGTCACCCAAATATATATATATATATATAGATCTATATATATAATATGTTGTAAATACACTACTTTGTGGAATTTGACTGGTGGAACACACATATGGTTGCACTCTCACACACCAAGTGCATACCTGGGGCACTGGTAGTGCTAGTGCAGGGGTATTAACTAATCTTCACAAGCATGAAGCTGTACTTCACGCCAATAACGGAAGAAGAAGCTTCGAGTGTGAGTTCGATAGACAAGTTGTAAATGTGTTAGATAGACACTAGACATATGCAAACAGTAAACTAGAGTTAGGGAATCACTAAGAGAGTTAAAATTACAGGTAAAGTTTATAGAATGCGCACAAGCAATATAGTAATACTAAGACAGCGATTGAGAAGAACAGTAGGTGACATCAATTAAAGCACATGGGACTTAGCTGAGTCGATCCACTTCAGGCTGATTAAAAATAATGATAAAAAATACACGGCATGAACATTTAGACGTCTATGTCTCTTTCATACTTCGCTTCTTTATCTGATGATGAATGACGCCATGCTCGCTGTCATCATCGCTAGAACTGCTTTCACTCTCGTAAGATCTCAGCGCCTTTAGTCCAGCCATTTTGTACAACTACATTCGGCTTCCAGCGCGGCTGGTAATGGCAGTGCCCAACCTGCATGCCCGCGCCCGCGCCAGGCGCCCCGGCCGGCCGGGCGGGTGAGGGCCACAGTGTCCTGCCCTGCACCGAGCTTGCCTGGCGTGCGTGGGTCGGTGCTAGTACCCTGTACTTACCATCAAAGTGCGATTTTATTTTGATTGGTCCACTTCCCTGATTGGTCCGAAGTTCATTCAGGATCATGCATCCTCGTCCTCCCACCTTTCTCTCGCTCTTATTTTTTTTTTCTCGCTCCCTCTCTTCATCCCTTTAATTTAATCCCTTCAATTTTGATCCATCCATCCCATGCATCGACAGATTATCTATAAACATCAATCTCCTCTGTCCCGCTTTCCATTCATCTCCGCGATTCATCTATATTCATCTATCTTTCCATTCAGCATTACTGAGTAATACATGTCTGTCTACCCATCTATTACAATACCTATCTACATATCTACCCATCTATCTATCCATCTATCCGTCTGTCTATCTATCTACCCATATCTACAAATACTAGTACCTGTCGACTATCTCTCTCTCTAAATCGATATGAGTAATAGATCGATCTACCTATTGATTTTATATTTTCTATTGACACATTTCTTAGAGTATTTCCCCCCCCCAAAAAAAAAAAAGCCAAAAAACAAAACCCCCAAACAAAACAAAACAAAACTGTTTTCTGATTTATAACAAAGACATGTTATCAGCAATATTTTTTTTTAATAAAACATGAATTAAAAAAACAAAACATTGTCACTAACGTCCCCTGGGGCCCGTTGCATAAGACTTACCGATGAATTTCAATGGTAACTACCGTCAAAATTAGGCGTCACAGCCAATCAGCATCAAGGATTATAAAATTTACCTCCCTCTCTCTCCCCCTCTCTCTCCAACTCTCCCCCTCCCTCCCTCTCTCTCTCTCTCTCTCTTGTCAATGTCGAACTGGTGGGCTGTATGACTCGTGGGTGTCGGCCATAACCTCGATGGGATTGTGGTTTGATTTGAAACGGATGAAAAGGATTGATAGATGAAGATTTTTGATTTGATTGGGAGTCAAGGATTTCGTTTTTTATTTGTATGATGCATTTTTTAATGATTATGATTTTGTATAATGTTTCCTTCCAAGTGGAATATGATCTAAATTATCAAACATACTCTTCAACGGGAATATGAAAGCTTATGTGAATTATCTTCTTGCTAGTACAGTGGATCGACCAGCTGGATTGATCATAAGTGATTTACTATCATTACCGATGTTGAGAGAGATTCTTGCAGTATACACAAATCAAAATTAAAACTCTTAATCAGGCTTTAACAAGAGACTAATACGTAGAGGTTATACTTCGGTTGCTGTCTTGCAGTTATGATGTCCCAAATCTCCACTCACAAGTTGAGGTTTGTGGGTAAAACGGATTCCGTCACAGATGACGGGTCAAAACAATAGCAGGACATGGGTTTGTTTACCTAATGTCGAGTTATTAGTGTGTGTGTTTTTTTAATCCCGTTGAGGACGGGCTGATTTTGTTACAACACGCATTTCCCATGCATAGACACTTGCCCGAGTATATACTCGGGACACGTCCTCAACGGGTTAACCCCATTACCCACCTACACACTAAGAAAAAATGATTCATTCTTGCACCTTTTAAGGGTGCAAAGTGATGTCACACTGGTGGCTCCCTATGGGTGTTATCTTGCACCCTCGAGAAATGGGTGCAAAAGTGGTACCTTGCGCAAGGGTATAACTTTGCAACCTGTGGGTGCACCTTTGCACCGCCAAAGAAGGTGCAACATTGCACCCTGTATTGAGGGTGCGAAGTGGTTCCCTTGGGTGCATACTTCCACCCACACTAAGTGGTGCTAAGTTGCACCCTTTTCTTGAGGGTGCATCTTTCCACCCACACTAATTGGTGCTGAGATGCACCTTTCTTGAGGGTGCGATCTTTCTCCCTTTAATTTTCGGCGCAATTTTGCACCCTCTCTTGCCTCTACTTTTGGTGCAACTTTACACCTTTCGTGAGGGTGCAAAGAAGCACCCTAAGTTCCAAGATTGTAGCCTCTTTTGAGGGTGCGATTTTGTGCCATATATATAGGTATAATGTTGCACCTATGTGGTGCTTATTTGATCCATGACTGCAGCAAAATTGCTTCTTTAAAGGAGCCAGTCAGTGTCACTGTCTACGCCTTTAGAGGCGCAATGTTGCCCAGTATAACCTCAAGTGAACCTTGAGATTACTGGGCAATATTGCGTCTCTAGAGGAACAGGCAGTGACACTGATTGGCTCCTTTAAAGAAGCAATTTTGCAGCAGTTATGGATGAAATAAGCACCACATATTTGCAACATTATACCTATAAGGTAAATATACTTAGCATCACATAACAAGGTACAATTTGGTTACTTAACTACTTTAAACCTTGAATAGTGCGAACTAATGCAAGCCTGTTTGCTCAGTATATCAAACTTATGCTGTTGTTGCACTCTGCAAAGTAAATAAGATTGGTGTAATTTGGATCCTGTGAATCATGAAATGTGTGCGTGGAATATGTGAGTTTTGAAATGTTAATGTAGAAGTTAACTTATAGTTGTGTTTGAATGACATACTAAAACCAAATATTTACCCAATTGCCTTTCCAATGAGGTGAGCACTATCACTATCTATCAAACAAACCCTCTAGGCAAGAGCATACATCTGCATGAAGGAAGAGGTAAAAATATGATATACATTTGTCTGGATACGTTTTATTCAAAACGTACTTGAATACGTACTTATTCACATAATCTATAAGAATAAGATATGCTTTTTGCCAGTACACAAAGCCTCAAAAAACAAAAGCATGCTACGTACATTTCTAAAGTATGCACCATATCTATAAAAAAAAATGTAAGAGGATTTAACAAGTGGTTTGTATGCATTTAAATGAATAGGCCTACATATTTCCATGCGTACAATATTAATGTAACAGTGACGTCATCATGAATCATCAAAAAGATATGTTTCCAGCATAGACATGAATTTATCTAAAATTTAAAACATGTCTTACAGTTAGGAGTTTGTTTTATAATGACGATGCCAATTGTCTTAAAGTCCTTATCACGACATGTCTTGGTGTTCACACTTATTCAAATCATGAGATTCTTGGCACTTAGATTACGACTACAATTTATTATGGTTTAGATACTTAACTGACATACGCATACCATATTCAGGTATACGGGCATTTCGATGAAAACATCTAAATACAAGGTATAATTATAATATGAAAATCGAACTTGATACCAGCCCTTATGGGCTACCAATGGAGACTAGGTAGAATCGAAGTTATCATGGTTATGTATTCAGATTTTGTTTTGGGTGATCAATTCGAGTCCCTCGAGCTGAGATTCCGGAACTGCAATGAGCAAATCATCATAATGACTAACAAAGTGACTGAGAATAATACATGCACCAGTTTCTGTTTCGTTGTTCTATACATAGAAAGTTGTTACGTTTTCCAATCCTCTGTAGGCACAGAGGGATTTGCAGATCACCTTTGGCTATAACGCCATGGTCGCGTGCAAAATGATTGCAGCTTATCTAACTTGTAGTTTCCGAATAGGGGACTACCGTGCTTATACATATTAATCGGATGATAGACCCCGTCAAAGAGTAAATTGCGGATATCGTATACCATTGTCAAATCCACTTTTTGTTCTGTGCACAGTTTCACTGGACTCTTATGAACCACTTAAGCATTACCACATCATGGAGTATAAGAATAATCTTATGTTATTTCCTTGAAACGGCTGCATTTGTATGAGCGGGAACAGTTTGGCATCATACATGACTAAATGCATGTATTATACAAGGTTTCAGGACACTTTGAACCGTGTCCCCCCCCCCAAAAAAAAAAAAAAAAACAACCAAAAACCAAACACAAAACAAAACAAAGCAAAACAACAACAACGAGTGAAATGTTGTATACCCTAGGCCCATTAGTGTATGATCTTTGTCCTTTGAATACATTGCCCATATTTTTCAACGAATAGGCATCTGGATGCAACGTAGGTATATATAAAATGATTTTTTTAAAGGAAAATACATTTAACCACTTCAGAAATAACTATGGAACAAATAGCATAATATTGACACGTTCCCTTATTCCTAAATGACGTGACAGAAAACTTTCCTCACCGAAATCATTCTGTCGTTATTCAAGTACAAGACATTGATGATTATATACCTAGTTCGATTAAAAGTATACATGGAGTAATTGCAAAAGTATCTAATGAATAGCATGCTTCAGAACTACATCATTGTCATTTATTCTATGACGCTAATAATAGAGTAATTGTTCCGCCATACTGCCAGGCAGGTTGTAGTCCTCCTACGACGTTTGTTCAGCAAATTTTACACGCTGTTGCCAAAGTATCTAATCTTCTTTACCACTATTCTCCGACATAAGGTATGCTGATGCTGCATGAATTAGAAACGGAAGCTTCACAAATATTCACCATCTAACAAGGTAAAAGCAAAGTGATGTCTTGCCCCCATATCGAATTTGTGATTACACTGATTTTCAAATGTAAGCTCATTGACTTTTTGACTGTTGACGGAGTCGGACTTCACCAATATCAACACTTGACAGCCATCTTTAGATGTTCTGGGGAGTGAATTTGGTGGTCATATAGCTCAAAAGTGTGGAAAGTTATTAAAAGAACACCACAATACTATGTCGACAGTGCTTACAAGGTGAGATACAAAGAAAGAGCACGAAATGACATTGTAGAATTTGACAATGACCTACAATATTTGACCTTGAACGCTGGCACCCACAAGGTGGTAGAAGTAACTTCATCCAACCGTACATACATATGCAAAGTTTCATTTGGATACCTCAAACAGTACTTAAAGGGGAATGAAACCCAAATATACCCGTGGATTGGAGCAATATCATAAGAACACATAAGTGAACATGGAAAATCGTATGATCCAGTGGAAGTTATGCATTTTTTAAAGTTTCAGTGTCACTTTCATGTATGGAAACGTATATGAAGAAAATATCAAGGGAATTCCATAAAATCTGATTCTAAATGAAAAGTACAAATTGCCTCCACTTATTTGTCGTTGCCATAATGTTAAGGGTAATATTACCCCCACCCCCTTCTGGAAGAAGTAAATCAAGTGCTCCTTTTGTAATGCTAGAAACGTGAAACTATGCCTATTTTCTTTACATTTCTTTATATAATTTTCCATGGTTGACGTCAAAGATGTAGCTTTCTCATCTCGTAATGGCGGCACTGAAACTCTAAATATATGTGTATATATAGCTCTTCAACGGATTTTCCGATATTCCTCAATTTGTGACGATGTGTTCAACTGCTAAAGTAATCTCCCTGCATTAACTTGTCCACTTGTACTTTTCGTTTCATTTCCCTTCGTGATACAACGTTGCCATAATCGATAACAGACTGATGTACGAACGGAGGGACAAGCTGAACAACATCATTTCTCTGGTGACAATTCCTTGTAAAAGTATACACCATGAAAACTTTAGGCTGGTAAACTATATCAAGACAATTATTGAACAATATTGTTAATGAAATGCCGTAGGTTTTTCTTCGTGATAGTTGCCTGTTCAGATCAAGGCTTGCAATGTACTGCTGAAGTATGCATCGGGTGTTTCTGCCTTGTCTGGGATACTGAAAGCCACAGAGCACAGAAGGCCGGAAACATTGTAGCGAAGGAAGACACGATTGTATACAGGAATTTGGGCAGATTTCACAACCATCCAGCCAAATAGTGCGCAGCATTCACAGTGAAGATTGTGGGATTTAGTCCTGCCAGGTTCTGAAAGAGATTTTGGCATGAATAAATAATGACTGAATAAGATTTCGAAGGAAATAGGTCGTTTACACTATAGGCGGTTTTGTTGCTTACATAAACTAACAGGTTGCAACTATGACCATTGACCAGAAAATGGAAAATTAAATTGATTGCATAGATCTACTTCAGGTTTCTAACGTCTTTTGCTGAAATAATGAGAAATGGTTTTGAAATAGCTGCGACATCCAAAACAGAGCAATAAAAATATAATATAGGACTCACTTTTTATCACGATCGCTGCGTTTTATTTTGTTTTTGGATGGCTCATCCATTTCAAAACCAATTTTCATCAAATAATCTTTAGAATTCCTCTTAGAATGGCATACTCTCTATTATTTCATAAGTAGGTTCTTGGTATATCACAAAAAGTTAGAAGCCCAAATCCTCACCTCCACCAATACTATACCATCCCTTTAAGCTTTGATATTGGTTTCTAAACAAATCCGGTCGGATAGATTTATTTCAGCTCTTTGTCATATAAGTAAAACATGATAATGTTGCAAAGAAATATTCCTCTTATATTTCTAGTCACAAAGCAGATGGAATTCCCGTCTCCCATAAAAAAATAAAAGTGCAGCACTTACTTTGTCACAGACATACAGCATGTCCTCTCCAGGCAGACGGGGAATTAGGAGACAGCATGCCGACATCACTAAGTAGAGCTGAAAAAAAGGAATAAATGTGGAATAGCCTGAGTAAAGTCATGTTGAAAAGAAAAATGTGGCGAATTTGGACTGAGATGAAAATACACACCTTTTATGTAGGCCTGCATACATTTATGACATAGGGCATATTCATAATATTCCCACATTTTTCCTGACCAACTCAAAGTCTTCATAACATAAAATAACAAAGTAAGACAACATCAAAATTAATTACATGCCAATTTAACATCAGTTTGCTGTATATTTTACACAGTTAGGAAAGGAGTAAGACTTATAAACCTCAGCTATTCAGCCGTTGCTGACGATGGTCCGGGTGCTGGCCATGGCAATGGGTGTAATGATGCCCATTATGGTTGACACCTCTAATCCTGCTACCACACACACACACAAAAGTGAAAATATAGCCCCCTCTACTTATTCATAACATTGATTTGATTTACTTTGATAATACTGGTTACAGAAAAGAAGATTACCCCCCCCCCCAAAAAAAAAAATAATAATAATAAATAAATGAATAAATAATAATAATAATAAATAAAATAAAATGAAATAAATAATATATAAATAAATAAATAAATAAAAAATGAAAAAAAAAATGAAGATTCTTGCGGGGTAGAGATGCTGCCTGTATGAGTTACAATCCATCATGGAGTTTTCAGGAAAAAGTCCAAAAAAACTGAGAAGACGTAGAACGGAAAAGGCAAGAATGAATGATCGCAATGGTCCACTTGAGTAACATATCTCTCGATTATAGATGGTATCAAAAATTGCACTATAGTCTTATCAAATTTTCCGCAACCCACTGAACGGTGGCTACGTTATAGTAACTGATAAAACTGCGTTCATGTGTAATAATACGCTTTAATATAATATACTTCACGGATATCACATGCTGAAAATCTAGATGAATCAATAACCTGAAAATACATATACAAGTGTACATGTATTACGGATTAATCCATTAATGAAACTTACATATTCTGTTGAGGAATCACTCTGTCCTTCAGAATTGCATATCAGTTTACGTGATCAGGAGAATGCGCGCAAATTATTGTATCTTGCTTGAATACCTGAAAAGGAAAATCAAGTGTCATGAGTTCAAGGCCACTGTTCATGCGTGTGTAATAATTTCGCAGAAGAGCTAACTTATGTAAATGTGACTACATAACTCTCTCCATGGCAGCTTAATGTATAGTTCAATTCTTATGCACTGCCTTGCTGCATACAGGGTGTACCCAAGTCCACAACTAACACTACCTGACTACAGAGAATTATCCCAGCATAAAAATGAGCGTGCAATGTTTGCCATTATAAGTTTAGTTAGTACACTAGTCTATTTATCCATAAGTTTATCAACAATTATTCATCAACTTCAGTTCCGTTCCTTTTATTCGTTATTAATCAAATGTGGTATGGCACGACGCGATGTATTATCCTTGGGGATGTGTGTTTGTGTGTGTGTGGGGGGGGGGGGAGGTGGCGTAAAGGTTATGTTAAGGATACACTTCCTATAGGAATATCCGATTCCACGTTTTCTTAACTATTTTGTTTTGTTGTTGATCGGTAAATATAAAGAATTACTTGAAATTTGTGATTATGTATGTGTTCACTGCATTGTGAGTATAAATTATGCTTGTTGTGTATGTAGTGAAAATTGTAACATTTATAATGTGTACATGTACATGAACATATGTGAGTTTATGCATGTATGTAGATATTCCTATGTGCACGCCCATGTACCAACAAAAAGAATTTCCTAAATGAACAATAAATGAATCTGAAATTTGAAATCGGAATGCCATGACGTCTTTAGCAAGACATTTTATCGCTAAAGCTGCTCTAATTCCACAGAATGGTTACGAAACAAAACAAAATAGAACATAAAACAGCACGCATAAAACTAGCCAGTTTTAACAGAACTCCAAAATGAACATTTTAATATTACTGCCTGCAAACCTACATTATAAGACATGGCTATACAACCAAAAACATAACAGATACAAGAAATTTGATGAAGGGTAATATCGAGAGTAAGGCCTTGGTCGAGAACATTGTGGATATTTCAAATCATGCTTTACGATGATGTTTTAACTCACCATTTTCCACGTGGTAGGAATCTGCGGGGTCTTGATACTATGAAGTGGACAAAATAATTTTGAAGTCAGAGTTGCAGTAAGCCGCTACGAAAAGCCTCAGAAGAGCTGATCTGCTATGGAAATGGAATTTGCGCTAGATGCTCAGCTCAAACACGCATGAACGAGCTGTACAATGAGCCATCTGGGAGTCAACTTATGTGTACATAAGTTCGCACGACTCAACAATTCATTGAATTCATAAATCATGTTCAAGAAAAGAATGAACATGCCCACACCAGGTGACCAAACTACTGGGTCCGTGAATTGACACTCTAGGAAACATCCATGTCATTATTTTGCATCGAATGTATTCTATGGATTAATAGGCGTTTAAAAAAAAATCCACTTTTGATTCTTAATAATTCAGTAACTATATATCAGATAACACTATCATTGATATGGGAGATAGTTGTATAGTGTACAATTTCGTTGGAGGTGGTTTAAAACACAAATCAGTTTCATGAAATCCATGATCAATTTCACAGTTAGGTTACAGATTTTGCTCTATTTCCAACCCTCTGTACAAAATTTTCACTTTGCACAGGGGTCAATGGGTGTGTATGGGAGTATGTGGTTAACACCCTGACAATGGTGTTGAACAATAGCCAGGGTTTTAATGCTTTATTATTTATTCATGAGAAATTCCACTATCACAGCTAGTCTTTATTCATTCTAAAATGTGGTGTTTGCAAGGACACGGAAACATGTGCTTACATTTTTCATGTGCATGCATGCATTTTACCCTTAGGCTTTACCGTGCATGAATCCATGAAAAAAAAGGGGGAAAAAATCAACCCTTACAAATAAATCGTGTAGTTTGCACCCTTATATATCCGCGAGTTTGCTCTCTAAATGATTTTAGTTTATCATTTCCTTTACGTTCACTTAATAAGATATGCATATATAAAATGTGACAATGGTATGAATAAAATGACAATGTGACAAACAAACAAACAAAGCAAACAAACAACAAAAGATATCAAGTGAAGGGGTGAGTGAGAAGGCAATTGGCCTTATTTAAAACTAATCCCGGAAAAGTAAATACATTGTATATACAGAGAAAAACATCGGCACACACAGACACACAAACACACACACACTCACACATACACACACATGCATACACAGACAAAAACATGGACCAGCGCATATTAGCAATACACAAGATGTCATTTTCACAAACACACCCTATCTTGCTAGTCTCTTATAAATTCGTAAAATGATATTGGTAACTTCCAGAAAACCTTTCAAGTAAAATACGTTTGAAAGCTTCCTTAAAACTTTGTACCGTTTTCTTACATTTCACATCAGAGTGGATGGAATTTCAGATTTGAGGGCCTTGAAAAAATATTGACTTTTTTTTTTGTCCCGAGATCGAGTCGCAACGAAAATCTTTAGCGTGTAGTAGGGTTTGATTCCATCATCGCACAGTAAGCATGCAGGGAATGTTGTGACATATTCCATTTCCATTGGTCAATACCAGACGAGCAGTCAAGTATTCTTCGTTAGCTTGTTCGCAGACCCTTTCATCAAAGACTCAACTTCATTTAAAAATGCTCCGATGAATGATTATGAAATTATGGGAGAACATCAAGTTTTATGATGTCTTTAAATAAACATGTACATAGTAGCACCACGACGGTATGCAATATTGTATTCAAGTGTCGATCAACACCATATGGGTCTTTCTTTGAGACTTGTTATGGGCTCAATATTGCACCTTAGCAAGAATGAACCACAAACAGGAAGATATGTCTTTGTAATGGTAATTACGTTTCGACATCCAAACCAATAATAGATAGGTTAGGTGAATGTTAAAGACACGGGGATACACGAATAGAAATTGCTCCAAAAAAAATGAAATAAAACGAACATTATTCTACTAGGCATGCCTGGGCAATAATCTGATGTTTCTATTGATAGAGAATTCTATTTGAAGATTCATATCAGTTTGCTTTGTCAGAATCATGAGGAAAAGTGATAAAATAAACCGGCTATCCAGGGTACAGTTTAAACACTTTCACATGAAACAGCTCTGATTAACACTTTTGCACAATAATATTTCTGTTCAGAATTGACTTTTGTTTTATATGCTTTTATCTTAAAGTATAGGATTTCATTTGAAGCAAAATATAGCCAAAATTATGTAAACGTCCAAAATGAATCTCCAGATTGCTCAGTGAGACGGCGGCATCGAATCCCGATCAGCGAAGGCACAAATGCACCTGTGGAATTGTTTTGTACAGCAATAGAAATCTGACGACTATTTGAATAATTACATCCAGTTGGAACTTCATCTGTTAAACCTCCTAGGTTATGTGTACAATGTGATTGGGCAATACCAGACAAGCAATCAGGTATTCTACTTTTGTTTTTTTAGTAGACCCCTTTCATCATGGAGTCAACTTAATTTGAAAATATACTCTCGATGAATGATTAAAGAATATGAAAGAAATTTAAGTTTCCTGATATCAAAAAATATATGTTCATAATATCAGCACAAGGATATGTAATATTGCATTTTAGTACCGAGCAACACCATAGGATGGCCTTTGTTTTGAGACTAGTTTGGGGCGTAATATTGCACCGTCAATGACCGTGGCAAGATCGAACCCAAAATGAACCATATAAGAAGCAAAGTTCCACCATTTTCTCAAATCGTGTAGTTTGCACCCATTTTCGCGACTTCGAACCCTTCTAGCTCCCTCATTGAACCTTTTTTTCTTAGTGTGTATATTAATGGAATATAGAGAATATAATATAATACATAGTTATTGTGTGTTCATGTTCTTGCTACTTTTTCTGTGAGGTCCTATTATAGATAAAGAGTTATTACATCACACAATGCAATTTAGTAGTTGGATTGCAGGCGCTTTGTATGCATTGGTCATTGCTATGATTATATCGGGCTCGCCTCGGACAAGCTTTCTATAGTCGTCGTAATGTCGGACGCCTTTCCAACATAACATTATAGTCAAAAGGGATATTATTTTACGTGAATGTGCTTGATATGTTGATCAGTTCTCATGAAGAAAGACCTTGAACATTATCAGTGAAAGTTTCAAAGAAAGAAAGAAAGAAAAAACTAGAAATATCACTGAAGGTGATTAATACCCCCGCCCCGTGACGACAGTCTTACCCAAGGAAATTACAGCACTTGGTGAAAACATGCATTGAAGACAGTATATGACATGGCATAACACACACTGAGATAACTTATTTCAAAAACAGAATACATGCAATAACAGAGGTTAATGTGTATTGGTAGCCTGCTACGCAAGATTTTTCCAAGATTTACTTCAATAATTTGATGTCACGATGGAAGTAGTTCAATCTGCAAGGGTTTTTCCAGATTTATTGCTATTAAAATGTTGTCACCATTGCAACACAGTTTCTGACACGTCGAAAAATATGCGTTGCACTTCTTCGCTCCAAGACCAATGTGTGTGCCACATTTCATGAGCTTCAGTTGAATACAGAGGAAGTAGTTCAATCCGCAAGATCTTTCCTTGATCTTCTGCCATTTAAATGCCGTTACCATGGCAACGCAGCTTCCGACACGTCCGAAAAATATGTCTTGCACATCTTCCCACCAAGACTATTGTGTGTGCCACATTTCATAAGCTTTTGTCAAAAACTGAGGAAGTAGTTCAATCCACAAGATCTTTCCTTGATCTTCCGCCATTAATATGCCGTTACCATGGCAACGCAGCTTCCGACACGTCCAAAAAATATGTCTTGCACATCTTCCCACCAAGACCAATGTGTGTGCCACATTTCATGAGCTTCAGTCGAATACAGAGGAAGTAGTTCAATCCACAAGATCTTTCCTTGATCTTCTGCCATTTATATGCCGTTACCATGGCAACGCAGCTTCCGACACGGCCGAAAAATATGTCTTCCACATCTTCCCACCAAGATCAAGGTGTGTGCCACATTTCATAAGCTTTGGTCAAAAAACTGAGGAAGTAGTTAAATCCGCAAGATCTTTCCTTGATCTTCTGCCATTAATATGCCGTTACCATGGCAACGTACTTTCGGGTACTGTCGAAAAATGCGTCTTGCACACCTACAACCAAAGGCACACATCTGTACCAAGTTTCATGGAAATTGGGCAAAAACTGAGGAAGTAGTTTGCAACACAAAATTTTCCATCATTTTGGCTCATAATATGTGAGCTGTTACCATGGCAACATACTTTTTGTCACTGTCAAGAAATGTGTCATGCTGACCTATATCCTAAGACAAACATTCAATATGAATTCCATGAGAATTGGAAGAACACTGATGAAGCAGTTTTGCCATGAAGCATTTTGCCCTATATTTTACCAATAATATGCCGTTACCATGGCAACGCACTTTTTGCCACTGCGGAAATATGTGTCTTGCACATTAACATATTCAGATGAACATCTGTACCTAATTTCATACAAATTGATCAAAAACTGTGGGAGGAGTTCGCGACGCAAGATTTGTACCCATTTTTGCCCATAATATGCCGTTACCATGGCAACGTACTTTTGGGTACTGTCAAAAAATACGTCTTGCACATCTACAACCCAAGGCACACATCTGTGCCAAGTTTTATGGGAATCGGTTGAAAACTGAGGAAGTAGTTCGCGACGCAAGATTTGCAACGGACCGACCGCCCGACCGACCGCCCGACCGACCGCCCGACCGACCGCCCGACCGTCCGCTGATTCCTATATACCCCCTTCAAACTTCGTTTGGCGGGGGTATAATGAATAAAATAAACGAAGGAAGGAAGGAAGGAAGAAAAAAGGCATCCAGCAGGACAAACAATCCAAATGTTGTGAAATTTCATCAAGATTTCATGTGGCGCCCTCTCTTGATAGAACTCTACAACAGTTTTGAACGTCACGAATGTACCCACAAAAAAAAGTGTAAAAGAAAAAAGAGAGAGAGAATATTATCAAAATGCGTTTTCTAGGCAATTCAAGTTTACTTAATTCCTTCAGAAGACATCAAGAATGAGGTTAGCTACTTTATGACTTCCAATAACAACCCGTTAGGAAATGAATTACAGTTGTAGGCCCTATTATGTTTACCGAAGAATATACGTAGAGCACAACTCTCTGCGTGTATGAGTGTATTTCCTTTCTCTTCTTTCTCCCCCCCCCCCCTCCCCGCATTCTGGATTGTTTTGCTATTCTGAACTGTTTTATCGTTGACCTAAACTCTTAAATTCACTATAGGTCCAGCAGAAACATGAATTGGCGGCACCGATGAACAATTTCTTTTCATTTAAGGAAGCCTACCAGCATCAACAACAACTGCTACGCCTTTGTTAAAGTAAGTAAAAATCCGTCTCTTGCCAAAAACACTGAGATTGAAGTTGATCGATGAAAAAGCATTGTCCTACATCATCATTGGATTAAAGAAAAGTAGATTAGCTAAGTAAAATGATGTGGTGGTCAAAGGTATCCTATACTTTAACATAAAAACATAAACGGGCAATTCATCTCTCCTTACATCCTAGCTCACGCAGTATTTGTGGTTCACTTTGAAGGGGAATCTACTCCTTGAACAGAGTTTATGACAGAGGAGGCCTGCTCTAAAGCAGAGAGAATATTGAAAGTTTTATCTGATCAAGGAAAATACAGAGATTACTTCTGAAGTTTCGCATGTTTTTACCCAGCATGAACAAGAACATCCTACCACTTAAGTGTTTGCTTTATTATTTATTTCGTTCACAGTACGTGATAAGAAATTAGTTGCAGTCGTGATAGTATAGGCTCTATCATAATGCAAAGTAGACACAATTCTCCTGTTGGTTGTTCATAGAACCTCCCACCCCGTCTTTTGTTTGGTTGTTGTAGCACAATAACAACCCGTCCCCTTTAAAGGTTATCATTAATTGCTGTTAACGAATATCATTGAAACTCTATACCAGCTTAACTATGATAGATGCAATGGATATGCTACCTAGTTCGTTACAATGATTAGATAATTGAGACTACTAACGATTTGTAAGTAAGCTGATTAGGTGATGACTTGGTCAAGTTATCAAATATGTGCATTATGCGATTGTAGATCCTATCACTATTCCCTGAAACGAGTAAATTTGCAATCTTGTAATTTATTGTCCTACTACGATGAAACTGTCAGCATTTCTGTTTGAGTAATCATAGGCCTGCTATAGTTTATATTCAAGTTCAGTCACCAACGCTAATTCAGTCACTGAGTTTCGATATACCTAGCATTGCACCTTTGATCCCAATTGGTTTGCAACCAAAGAGGTTCTCTACCTCTTTGTTTGTAACGCATCCGCGCGCGTATCCCATCTACAACTCTTTCCTGGTACATGGTGCGGCAGCTAGCTGCCGTTGGGGATTCCCCTACAATCCTTTTGCCAAACGTCACGTATTCATTCTTGCATAATTTTACTCGGTAGGTTCATTCTTAGCTTTTGCTATTGCTTTGTGTGTTTGTTGTTGTTGTTGTTGTTTTAAAGTTGTGATGGGAGTAAAGATCACCTTAAATGATCAATCCATAGAAATTACTGACTGATTAATACTTGTAAAAACTAGTAAGAATTTTTGTGTTACATATTGTTTCATTTTACATCATGAAATCCCATTGTCAATTATCTAACCATTTACGATCACTACTTCCTTCGACACTTAGTAGATAGGCAACACCAACGATTACACGGGGACCTTCCCTATTTTAACTCGTCTGAAAAGACACTGCTAATGGTAAGTGTAGTGAGGTAAAAATGTTCAAAAGTATTAACACTTTATAAAATATGATAACGTTGGGTGGTTAGGGTTTGTAGAGGATCTCATCGAATGAAAACAGATTACTTTGGTGGTCTTTCTGGAACGCAGCATAAAACTCAATATATGGGACTAACACAACCAGAATGGACCCGCTGTCCACATTCGAATCAATGTCTGAAATGAGCCTGGGCTCCGGCCTTCTGCCTGCTGCCCAACCTGCCAGTCGGGTAGCAGCTTTTACTAGCCGCATGCCGCATTTGTTACATGCCAAACAACAATCACTGCTTACACTATTGTTAATTTTGAATCATCAATCATGATTTTATAAAGAGGATTGTACACGAAATTCAGACAATAAATGACAACGGCAACGGAAACTAAATCTAAAAATTACCATGGCTCCATGCTTTTCAAAAGCATTCATGAATAGATATTGAATTAATAGGGAAACTGAAGTCTAGTGAAGGCCCATCCAGCCCAGTCATGAAGTTTAAAAACTATAAAGTCTAACTAGGCTCAGCTCAGACAAGAGTAGAGGACTTAAAACTACTTAAAATGTAACCGTGGAGTCATTTAGTGATTTACGGTACTCATTGTTTTGCAGACAGATATTTTGTCAAATAGAGTCTAGCTCTAGACCACAACTAGGATCTAGTCTAGATAGCAAATCTAAACCCTGTCCCAAGTCTAAATTCATCTTCAAATGATAAGAGAACTGCCTATTTTGGCAGCCTGGGTGGGGAAGTAGATTTAAAATAGCCATTGAATAGGCATGAAAAAGAATTGGTTCTGGATCTGTTAAGTGTTACTCTAAGTCTGAAAAGCTCGGGTTGAGCATCACTCAGAACGTGACTGAATGGAGTGCCGCTTAGTCCAAATGCAAATGCTTTTGTAGAGCTGTTTTGAAAACATTTGTGCTTACTATTGATGTAAGCTCTTCAGGCAATTTGTTCCACTCATGTGCCATTTGGGGAAAATATGAGAATAAATGAGGTTGACAGTTCGATCGTGGAATCACCA
Source organism: Diadema antillarum (assembly GCF_040938485.1). Taxonomy (NCBI): domain Eukaryota; kingdom Metazoa; phylum Echinodermata; class Echinoidea; order Diadematoida; family Diadematidae; genus Diadema; species Diadema antillarum. The sequence continues at coordinate 14,613 of NW_027272159.1, read as the reverse complement.
GTTGTTTAGGTTTACAGCTCCTAGTTCTTATCCGGTTGTTTATAAAAGAGTTCTGGAAACTCAAAAAAGTATTAATATCATTGACATGGTCATGAATGATTTTGTGGAACATGAGCAGGCTCTTGTATTGTCTTCTGTGCTGGAGGAGGGATAGCTTGAGATTCCTTAGCATGGTAGAAACGGAACTGTGACTATGATTATGTGAGCTGCTCGACGTTGAACGGCCTCAATCTTATCGATGTTTTTCTTTGTGTGGGGGAACCATGCAGAACTGCAGTATGGTACTCCACGTGGGGTCGAACCAAGCTCTTATAGGCTTGGGTTTTTACATGAGTTGGGGCATTGCTGAGATTTCTTTGGATAAACCCATTACTGTTTAACACTGTTGGCCTTTGCCGAGACTGTATCTACAATTTGTATGTGACTGTTCCACTTCATATCTGACGAGAGGGTGACTCCTAGGTATTTATGCTGATTTGTTTCTCTAAGGGTGTGACCCGAGAGTTTACCAGGTATAGCGTTGGAGGACAGGTGACCATTTCCTTGAAAACTGCATGACGTTACACTTCTCTGGCTTAAAGTTGAATGGAAAAAAAAAATGCCTGCAGAACTGGACACTACAGTAGTTGTAGTGGACTGGGTGAAGGATTTTTGAGCTAGCAAAATAGTCTGAACGATGCCTTCTGTGCTTTATTTTGATGGTGAAGCTCACCCTCGTTTTGTCTAACCAGGGGATGTATACAATGTAGATAGTAAGTCTACTACCGGTACTCATTGACCACCTATTTTTAGATTGACCACCCTAGCGCAATGGCTTTCTCACGTATAAAATCAAAAGTACGCGTGGGACGGGGCGCAATACGCTTGAACATTCAAACATGAATACAAATCAAGAGAAGTTTGGGGGAGACAGGTAAATAAGCTGAGGAAACGGAAGGAAAAAGAATTGAAGAAAATCCTCATTTGACATTAGTACGTAATACACATATTTCATTGTTGACACATATTTGCCCATTCACTTGATTTACATGCTTTTCAACGGGAAAACGGGCAGTCAGTTAAAATGATGAGCTTCCACCGGTGTAGTATAGTAAAAAGTGTCAATTGCGTTTGTCGTTGATAATTCCGTGCATATGGTACAAGTCAACAATCTGAGCCTGGGATATGAATCTGCAGTATTTTCTGCCTCAAGTGGAAACTGAGGGATACTGTATTAAAAACGAGGAATTTTCGCGTGCATTTTAATTTCGCGAATTTTGCAACGCCAAGATTCGTGAAATTAAAATGCACGCGAAAGTTTTTGTCTACACTACATGCATTGAATGCCAGTGGCAGTTTGCGAAAATTTCATGCCGCAAAAAAGGCCGTCGGCTCCAATTCGCGAAAAATTCATGCCGCGAATATATCATGTTTTACAGTACTTTCTAAGATACAAGGTATTTAATAAAAAAGTGGTCGATGAGTAGTAGGACCAACTATACAAAGTTTGTATTTCTAAAGACTAAATTTGACTGAAGATGGACTTGTATTATGGATGATTAATGCCTCTGTGCATGTGCCAGGCCACTCGTACCATACCACCTGTTGTGTAGTTATACTTCAGCTAAGGAGGATTTTCCAATCTTCTGTGGGCAGTGATAGCCAGCTACATAGCTTGAGTGCAATTTGACTCATGAGTTGAACTTACAGCTAAGGCATCCTTGTGATACAGCCCCCTGAGTAGGGTAATGTGCCACCATACACAACTTTCATTGCAATTATTCCAGACCATGTTCATGTCAGCATTAATGAACAAAGTAAGATCAGAAGAGCAGAATATCAGAAGTTTCAAGAAAGTTGGCAATGAAGAAATAACTTTTGTTGTAAAGCTGAATAGAGTTTTAATGATGTATCTTTATCAAATAGTAATTAGTCACAACTATGCCCACATACAATTGAGAGAGCTGAAGATGTCATCACCCTACAACTCTTTCACTTGTTCATATTGGTACAATGTATATGGAATAAATGATAACAAAATTATGTTTCTTGTCAATGAATTCATAATTGCTGCAACCTCATTTGCCCTAAATATTATTGTTACTTGGTTGTTATTTATACACAAACACACCAATTTGATGAGGAAGACACGTCTTGTTATTGACTTTCTGTTAAATTAGAAAATAGTTAAGATTTGTGTGCAGTTCTTCTCAGCCACTTTGAATATCGATGTGACTAATATCAGTTTATTCATGGAAACATTTGAAATCCATTCCATGATTATCTTATGATAGGTCTTATTTGTAAGTGAAACCTTCACCATTCTCTTCATCTCATGTTATGCAAATTAATACAAGCCAACATAAAGATGATGTGAAATTGCATCATGAAAAAACAAACAAAGACAAAACTGAATGATAAAATTACATCCAGCAGTGATTACATCAATTGTGCAACAGTGCTACTGTCAATGGTGGACTGTGCAGAGCATTAATAATAATAATAATTCACAACATTTATATAGCTCGTTATTACATAAAATGTCTCTAAGCACTATGGGAAAAAGAAAACAATAGAAAGGGAAGAAGAGGAAAGAAAAGAGAGAAAGAAGAAGAAGGTACAGTTTCAGAAACGGTATAAGACATGAGACACAGTCATAATACTACTCAATAAACAAATACGTTTTTAACATGGTTTTAAATTTGTCTATTGAGTCTGTTTGTTTCAAGCATTTAGGTAAACTGTTCCAGAGTCGAGGTGATACTGACTAAAAAGCTCTAGAACCATAAGATTATGTATTGACAGGAGGAGGTATTAAAAGTGATTTGTTGTTAGACCGCAAGTTCCGGGAGGGTAGGTATTTAGTTATCAACTGTTGAAGATAAACCGGTGCAATATTTCGCAAACATTTAAAAGTTAACAAAAGAATCTTGAAGTTAATTTGTTCACGGATTCTTGACATGATGCAGTTCTCTCAGTAGTGGGGTAACCGACTCACGTGAAAGACGTTTAGCAATAAGCCTGGCAACTGTATTTTGAACTCTCTGCAGTTTGTTGATTTGCACATCAGGCAGACTATACAAGAGACTGTTGAATGCGAGACATAACCAGTGCCTGAGCGAGTCTCTGGGTTGTCTTTTTCGTCAGAAATTGGCGGATGCTGCCAATTTTATGTAGGGCAAATGAGGCTGATCTGCACACATTGTTCACATGAGTCTTCAAAGACAGATTGTGATCAAATATGACACCCAAGTTCCTTGCATCTGTGCAGCATTGTATAGTAGTATCATCTTAAGAAATCGTACTAATCGGGCTTGAAATCCTGTGCCTGCTTGTGAAATGTATGCATTCTGTTTTGCTTTCATTTAGCTTCAAACCATATTGTATTGACCAACTCTTGATATCTGAGACACATGCACTGAGTCTTTGTATAGCAGTAGACTGATGCTGCTTCTTGAAGACAAGGTAAATTTGAGTATCATCTGGATAGGTCATACACCTTATGTCATGGTGCTTGATGACATCCTTTAATGGAGATGAGAAGAGTGTAAACCAATCAGCATTACCAATAAATGAATTGTTATTCTTCCTTTGTTCAGGGAAGTGCTTCCCCCGTACAGGACACCACTTTTTGGCTCCACTTGCCCCTCAGAATGAGAGAAAGTACTTTTTATGGGATTCATCTTATTCCAAATTTATCTAAAAACTTAGATTATAAAACTATGTGAGAAATGCCAAATCTTGTTTTACATTCAGTTTAGATGAAGCTGCTGTGTTGGGCTTGCTGTTTTGTTGCTCACTATGAAATATGCTGGTGACAATACTTTTGTAGTTAGCAAACCCGATTTATCTGGCATAGGGTAATAGGACCTGTCGTTACATTAGTGATATGATAAGGAGGGTTATCTTGCATATTGACGCAATTACATTTTCTGTATGTTAATTCATACGAGTCACTGTTTGCCTCGCACTTGGCTTGTGGTCATAGAACTGCCAGAAAATTAAAGCTGCTACCGTAAATTTTATGTATCATGTTGTTGCAATGGCAGTCAATGTTGCACAAGTGAGGTCTATGTGAACTGATGGAATTTCTTCCATCATCAAACGCTGATGCTAAGATCACTTGGAACTTTCATATACACATACCAGGGGCGGATCCAGGGAGGACGGCAACCGGCGCACGCCCCCTCCCCCTCTTTATTTTTTTGTTGAAACAAAAGAAATAAAAAAGAAAAAATGGGGGGAGGGGTGCGTGCGCCCCCCTTTAATTTTGTAAACGCGCCCCCTGTTTACGAAATTCCTGGATCCGCCCCTGCATGCAGTGTATATATGTATAGGGTTATTGACGTACATAATACCAGAACTTAAATTTGCAGGCATGTGAGGAACATTTGCTGTATTTCCATTATGGAAAATCAAGTAATTAATATGTAAGTTTGTAGTCATTTTCTTGTGTTGTAGTTTGCCATATGTACAGTATGCATGAGATTATTTGCTTATGTTTTTTTTAATGAATTTATAAGTGCCAGAACTTCAACATCTGATACTTTCATGGTCCACTTGTGTGATGGCCCATATTTGTCATAAGATATGAATGCAATGCATTAAAAATATCCTGAACTTCACTGTTTTCGTCAATTTTTTTTTTCAATACACATTTACTGAAAGAGGTCTTTACCTTTTGGTAAGATGATGAAACCTAAATGGAGAATTTATACTGAAGAGAAGAGATATTGTTGCATTGAGAATTGCTGGTGGTTTGTAACTTGACTCTCATCTTTTGCCTCTGTCTTCTTTGTCAAACAGGTACTTTATAAGAGAGCTCGTGGACTGGAATTATAATGTGCAGGCAGTCTACTTGACCGCGGACGTGCAGTGTCCATCAAGCTGGGGTGAGACATTGTGGGAAATGAAGACCAAAGTGCTTTGGAACGGACCAGGAATCAAGATCTGACCTACGACTGCATCATGGCAAGGCCTGTGTCGAGACAGCTGTCAGGCGTATTCTACATGTTGAATTGTGATTTACATAAGGAAGTACTTCAAGATTTTTCAACGTCCCACTCGCGTAAGGTGGCTGGACCTGCTGTCACTTGGAGAGAATTCCCAAAGGGGACACTACTGGAGAGAGTTTTGGAGGCACCACTCTATGGGCGCATAGTTAAAGATGGCACATATATCATGCGTTCACTCGACGACGAAAATGGCGAATTCGCATGCTCGTCATCTTATGTGTCCCCTCTCAGTAGAAAGGAAATGAACTTGCTTCAAGCCTTGAGCAAGAGACAAGAACGCTATGAGATCTACTGGTATTTCAAGGACTTGCTGAGATTCGCCCAAACGGTTCAAATTGGTACACAGGTCTTTGTCAAGTTGAAAATCCAAAATATGCCTGAAGATGTTGCTGGTACCGTGAGATATGTAGGGGAACTGCCTGATCAGCAAGGAATTCAATTTGGAGTTGAACTAGAGGTACATTTTACAATCTAATGTTATGAGAAGATTTTATGATTGTTGAACGAAATTAACCAGATCTGAAAAGATATTTTATTAACTCAACTGTGTAAAAAACATTTTAAAAATGAATGTAAATCATCTTCTGCTGTTTTTCACAGAGGGCCCTAAATGGAGAGGCCCATGAGGACTGAAGCATTGCTGATAAAGACATCTACAACAATATTTACAACAATATAAAGAAGAAAAAAAGAGAATTCCACAGAGGTGTTCTTTTAATGAAAAGTACACTTTCCTTTGACTTGTTACTGACATATGTTAAGGATGTTAAGGGTAGTGTTATTCCCTCTGCTTCCTGAAAAAAGGTATAAAGTCAAGTGCTCTTTCACTGTGAGTGTGCTAGAAAAGTAAAAATGAATTTTATATTTTATAATTTCTCTATATTTGTGTGCATATCATTGTACATACGTGATGTCACAAACTGTAGTAGTCTTCTCATCAAGCGATGGCAGCACCAGAACTTTGAAAATTCATAACTTTTTCAACAGATGGTCTGATTTTCCTCTAACTTTGCTGATGTGTTTGACTACATGGTAATATTGCCGCATTCACATACATCTTGAATATTTAGTTTCATTCTCCTTGAGGTTGATGACATACCTTCATGGGGTGCAACAGAGAGATTGCATCATAGTCAAATTTATTAATAAAGCTCAGATGAGTGCTCAGCATCGGTGGGCCATTATTTTTTCCCCTTTTAACAGCACCTTTTATTGTTTTTTTCCCCAACTTCAAGGAATGCAGAGGTTATGGCACAACGGATGGTGTTTTTAGGCACCAAAGACTCTTCCATTGCGACCAGGACTGCGGCGTGTTTGTCAAGATGAACAGGCTGAGGCAGCGCTACAATCCACCCAAACCTGAGAAGAGAGAAGCCCCGCCCAGTCCAGCGGGAATATACATAGGGCAGAGGGTGTCAATATTCATAGAAGAACAAGACCAGAGACAAGGAGAGGTCATATACTATGGAAAGCCAAAGACTGCCAATGAAGAATATGTTGGCATACACCTGGTAAGAATATGCTGATAGGTCTAGTAGATGTGGTGTTTGGGATTGATATACATAGCATTTACATTATTTCTTCTTTTTTTTTCTTTCTTTTTTCTTTTAGTGATATCTACCTGGAATTTATTCTGTGAGGTTGTTGACTGTGCAATAAATGCACTTTGATTTAGCTAAGCATTTCTGTAAGGTAGGAAAGCACATGTAGTAATTCTGTGTGTCTTTATAGATAGTCAACACGAATTCAGGGGTTTGTTCAATTTGTATTGCATTTAAATTGTTGAAACTAGTTTGCAAAGTATATGATTATTTTCAAACATATTTAACTTTTTTTTAAGGGGTCTAAAAACAGTGTTGCTTATATAATTTTTGGGGCTGATGGACCAATAGAAATTATATAGCATTTCACGCGACGTGAAGCTAACATGGATCGTATAGAAGCAGACAAATTTGTTGTGTGTTTGTTATGTGTAATCCTTTTTTATATTTTGACTCTGTAGATGATAAAAACAGACAAATTTCACCTTACCCTGTCGAATGCGAAAAATTACTAACACAAAAATGTCCACTTTTACTATTCTCCGTTCAGCTAATGATGCGTGCATGGCTGATGCTGTGATTCTCGCCAAATTCATTTGCAACACACTCTTGTTATAAGAGAACCTGAATGGTGAATTCCAATCCGACCTCTCCTATCCGGCCTCCCTTTATCTGGATCTCTCTATTATGCCGATGTGATCTTGACATGATTTTTTAAAATTTTTTTAATCTAATGATTACCTTACAGGAAATAGCGGGATTTCAAACTCCCCAAATTCCTACTGAAACTCAAAGTAATTACATAGTATTCCAAACGTAATTATATATAATTATATATGTATTCACATCTAATTTTCATCTAAATATCATGCATCCACACATTCACTACCCCCCAAATCATTGTGTCGTGTACGCTGTGGTCCTGCAATAGGTTACTTGTAGGCCTATAACTGCAGTTGGAGAGGCAGCTGCTTGTATTAAACATAGAGCCTCCCATATCCGGCCAAATCGCTTATCCGGATGAGAGTCGATCCTGACATGTCCGGATAGGAGAGGTCAGACAGTACAGTGACACTTGTCATGAGGTAAAACTCTTGAGTTCTCTACTCTCCATTCCTCCTCCTCCACTCATTGTTCATGTCATGACTGATGTCACTCCTCTTAAAAAAAAAAAAAAATCTCCATACTACCAGGATTCCACCTGCAAAGAACATGAAAGAAACAACGGCGTGTACAAGAACAGGGAAAAGCTGTTTACCCCACGAGACGTCACCCACACCATTCTACTTCCTGCATTCAGTGTCTATCCTACTGGCTGCTTAGAAGATGATCATACAGGTGATGACTGTCATTTTTTTTTTTTTTGCACGGCACTGAACATACCAAAGAACTGGATATTGCCAACTACATATCCGCAGTCAATCAATATTTTCAATATATTGAAACTTCAAGCGGGGACGTGTTAGGTGTTCCTAATATGGTTTGAAATTCAAAACAATCTATGCTTCTGAGTTGAAGAGTTTTGTGAATGTTTTGTAATTTGGCTGTCTACATGCATATAGGATAAACTCTCAAGAAGTTTTTCAGAAGGCCAATGCCATCTACAACCACTGCAAAATCTAGAATCAATCTTTAGGGAAAAAAATTTGACTTGTGATATCTTGAGATGTGTTTATAACCACTTAACATATTCAGGTGAAAATTTGTTGAAAATTGTGAGTCATATACATGAAGTGCTGGTATCTTTTCATTCAAAACTATACCAAAGTTTTATAATCTTCTTGTGTGTAAATTTCATGCAACCTAATTAATGATCTATAATTAGCTCTCTTTTTGACCCTTCCACCCCCACCACCCCACTTCTGCATCGTGGCAGATGGTCAGAAGATTCACCTATTCTGGCATAAACCAGGCACCCGATATTCTCACCACGTTCAGTGTTCAGTTTTCGATGTTGCATACTATATCAATCTACTGTGAGGAGACTTCCCCTCCCGGAAAAAAACAAACAAACCAAGAAACAAATACAAAAATAGAGAGAAAGAGGGAGAGAAGGAAACGAAAAATAAAGAGAGAAACTGTTTGCTTTGCGATACTGTGTGTAGCCATGTAGATGGTCAGATTGTTATGCAACATATGTTTGACTTTTCTTTTTTAGTTCCTGCAGAGTTAGAGGACAGCTTTGAGGATCTGTCTGATTACGATATCGGCGACTATGTCACCATATTCACCCAGGAGGGGGAGAAAGAGGGCGTGGTACTCTGGAAGGGTGTCCCAATGGAGGGTCGAGAGCCATATGTAGGAATCGAATTGGTGAGTGACAGGAGCAGAAATCCTAGCTGGATCAACAGCAGTGTGAGTTGAGTTATCACACTGCATCCCTAGCGACTCTCGACTAACCAGTGGCTGGACTTCCATAAAACCTGTTATTTTTCATGAGGGTTTAATTTTCACAAATTTCGTGAATCACTATTGGGGCTGAATCAAACAACATGCATCAATGTCACTACCTGATCTTGATCACATAATATTTACGGACGGGCATTAGTGCCGTTATGATGGTTTTGGTGTCAAATCGGAAAAACAACATCTTACATAAAATGTTTGTGACCTCTGTTGTCATGAAAATATCTGTACGTGAAAATAACAGAAGCAAGGAATAGTATGTGTATTCAGGTGTTTGTTTGTTTGTTTTTTTATTTAGTACTAAGTATTTTGTATTGTTGTCCCTGCCGAACGAGTTCGAGCAGGGGACTATGAAACGGGCGCCGTACGTGTGTGTGTCCGTGTGTCCGTGTGTGTGTCCGTATGTCCGTGTGTGTGTCCGTGTGTGCGTCCGTGTGTGCGTCCGTGTGTGATCAAAATGTTCAATTTGCTACTTCTCTGTCATTTAAGAGCCAGTTTTGATTCTGTTTGCTTTATATGATAGCACTACATGGGAGCTTTGAAACTTCTACACAGAATTTCAGTTGTGACCTTTGACCTTGACCTTTGACCTATATTGTACATTTTGCTACAAAAGGCTACTCCTTCGCCATTTCTAACCTGATTTCGATTCCATTTGCTTTATGTGATGGCACTAGGTGAGGGCTTCAAAACTTCCACACAGAAATTCGACCTTTGACTTCTTTGACCTTTGACCTTAATTTTTGACCTACATTTTGTTGTACATTGGCTACAAAATGCTACTCCTTCGCCATTTCTAACCCGATTTCGATTCCGTTTGCTTTATGTGATGGCACTAGGTGAGGGCTTCAAAACTTCCACACAGAAATTTGACCTTTGACTTCTTTGACCTTTGACCTTAATTTTTGACCTACATTTTGTTGTACATTGGCTACAAAATGCTACTCCTTTGCCATTTCTAACCCAATTTCGATTCCATTTGCTTTATGTGATGGCACTAGGTGACGGCTTCAAAACTTGTACACAGAATTTTGACCATTGACTTCTTTGACCTTTGACCTTGATTTTTGACCTATATTGTACATATTTGCTACAAAATGCTACTCCTTCGCCATTTCTAACCCGATTTCGATTCCGTTTGCTTTATGTGATGGCACTAGGTGAGGGCTTTAAAACTTCCACACAGAATTTTGACCTTTGACTTCTTTGACCTTTGACCTTGATTTTTGACCTACATGTATATTGTACATTTTACTACAAAATGCTACTCCTTCGCCATTTCTAACCCGATTTCGATTCCATTTGCTTTATGTGATGGCACTAGGTGAGGGCTTCAAAACTTCCACACAGAAATTTGACCTTTGACTTCTTTGACCTTTGACCTTAATTTTTGACCTACATTTTGTTGTACATTGGCTACAAAATGCTACTCCTTTGCCATTTCTAACCCAATTTCGATTCCATTTGCTTTATGTGATGGCACTAGGTGACGGCTTCAAAACTTCTACACAGAATTTTGACCTTTGACTTCTTCGACCTTTGACCTTGATTTTTGACCTATATTGTACATTTTGCTACAAAATGCTACTTCCGGCGGGGACATATATTATGCACTGCGTAATTTCTACTTTTCCATGTTTTGTTTTGTTTTTCCAGGGGCACAGTGGATGTCATACTATTTTCTTTAATTTACTGAAACACGAATAATGTGTTCGGTGCTTGGCTTGTGTGTGCAAGTGTAATGGATGTATCACATTGACTTGTCAAGGGTTTTAGCCAGTAGCAAAACTATGCAATGCAGGAGTTAACTATGGGAATTAGACTAAACCCATTCTCCTGCACCTCATGAATTAAACAATTCCATAGTTCCCCTCTGCACAAAGTTCCTACTGGAGCACTCAGGCCTACTGTAAAACGTGATATATTAGCGGCATGAAATTTTCGCAAATTGGAGCCGACGGCCTTTTTCGTGGCATGAAATTTTGGCGAATTGCCACTGGCATTCAATGCATATAGTGTAGACAAGAACTTTCGCATGCATTTTAATATCGTGAATCTTGGCGCTCGCAAAATTAAAATGCATGCAAACATTTCTCGTTGTACAGTATGCATCATTTGACTGTCGACTGTCTTCTGAGATGCTAGATAAATCATTTTTTAGCTATGGGTACCACCTGTAGTTAAATGGCCGCATAACTTCAAGGCATGACTTCAAAGGAAAGCGGTAGTTCTTTCTACGTCTCTAACACCTCCCTGCTACAAGATTGTATGTGTACTGCTTGTACAATTGTATAACACCATTGCGTTTTGCACTTGTTTTATGTTTTCAGCCTATTTAGCAAGTGAATTGATATCTGCAAAAGTGATGACACACTAAATGTTGCCTCTTGGCTAACAAACACAATGTGTATATATTGTTTCTGAAAGGGGAAATCTTTTAACATTGAATCTTGAAATGGATAATGCTTATTTCTGACATTCCATCGCTGTGGTTCTCAATCTCGAATCAAATCACCTCCAAAAGGTGATTTACGAGTTTTGATGCATATAATGTTATACTTGAGAAATACCTTAGTGCATACGGAAGATGCACACTGCTTTAATGTCTATACCCTGCCATGTGCAGTACTGCCCTATTAATGTGCCCCCAACTGTGTATTGTATGTATGGGAACAATGCTCTATACATTGTTTGAGTTTGACTCTTGAGTTTATTTTATGTTACCATCACATTCTTCTGTGAGTCCATGTAGTTATAATCCTATAGAAACAGAAATGTTAACTTATTAAACATAGAAAAGAAAACAAAGAAAGAGCAACAGCAATGCATACTGAATTATGTAGCAGAACCCCTCCCCCCAAAAAAACCCCAAACAATTATAAAAGTTCCTGAATACAACCAGAAGATAGTATAAAATGATTAAGTGATCTTATAATTCAATGCAGAAGATTTCTACATTATCTGTTTACCTTGTTTATGATGATGGAGAGAGAAACATTGTCTTACATCGTCCTTTACATTGCACATAAACACTTGTTTTTTGTTTCTGTCAATATGGGATGTGCAGAGCAAGCAGTGTGAGCAGTTCAGTGACGGGACTTACAGAGGCAACAGATTGTTTTTCCCTAAAAACCCTGACAGAACGATCTTGGTTCCAGCCTCTTCAGTTGTCAAGGCTCTCACACCAGGTAGGGATGGAGGTGCGATATTAAGATGGCATTTAGATTTAAAGGGATGGTAAAGTTTTGATTGAGATGGGACTTCAGGTTTCCAACTTTTGTGTATGTGTGTAAGATAGTAAGAAACCTCTTAAAATATTAAAGAGCATATGAGGAATTCAGTAAGTTTATTTGATTAAAATTGATTTTGAAATGGGTGAGATATCCAAACAGATTGATACCAATAAAAGGTGGGAATCACCTTTTATTAGGATTGCTTTGTTTTCCTTTGTTCTTGGATATCTCGGCCACTTCAAAACCAATTTTCCTCAAATGAACTATTAATTCCCTTTCAAATTGTGTGCTCTTTTAACATTTCATAAAGTGATTTCTAAGTATCTCACAAAAAAGTTTAAAACTGAATCCTCATCTCAACCAATACTACACAGTTGTATACCATCCCTTTAACATTGGTGTAGACAGAGAATCTCATCAACTGCAAAGTGCCCTCAAGCTAACATGGAAATATGGACAAATTCTCCAGAAATATGTTGCAACTGCCACTACAAAAAATGCTGTAAAGTTTGATGCAGTCAACACACGGCTCCTACAACAAAGAGAAGAGCTGCGAGGGTACATAATACAAATTTGCTGTGATAAGCAGTGAATACAATGGACATTTTAGAGAATGTTGCCAAGAATTCTGCCTAAAAAGATAAAACCAACAAATCTCATTGTGACTCAGGGTAAAGTATAACACAGAGAAGAATACAGTGTATCAGTACACTTACGACAGGAATGCTAGCATGTTTTCAAAATATGGCCAAGTCAAGTGCTGCCTACACCTGTTGTAGATACCCACCTTATGTCTGTTTATCCTCCTGTGATGTGGGGCACCATTGAAGCACTCATGGTGAAAAAGGTCAGAGATCACAGTCAAAGGTCATTATTAAAGGTGCATGGTCCCCGTGTTTTAGTCAAATGCGTACGTGGGCGCACGGCGCAAGTTTCCTATAGAGACCTATGCTATCAACTTCTCTTTGGCGCTTACGCTTTGGCCCACTTTCCTGAGTCCGAAGAAGTCCGATTCACTTTAGTCAGTCAAGTATCAGTGGTCTGATCACAGTTCGGCTCATGATTCGGCTGAGGGGGATGACAGCTTTAGCAAACTTCTTTTGTGATGTCATAATAACAAGCACATATGCACGCACCCTGGCATTACTACAGACTGCGCGATGCGCAAAGAAGACAGCAAAGGCAACGTTACTTAGCAACACCCACGCGCTTTACTCTTGATGACAGCTCTACTTCGGTAATCTTCGTATCAATGCTAATGGTGATCGGCAGCATCATCAACAGCGCCATCTACACTACCGGGACTATGCCCCTTTAAGTTCTGCTGGTATTTGTAAAGGATCAGCCATTTAACAGAATAAAGGAGGAATATTCCATGGCACCAAGTTAAACATTTCAAACAAAGACACATAATGTATACTGTAACACCAGAAACTTCTGTGGCAAGAAACTTTCCCGAATTTGAGCTGATAGCCTTTTTTCACGGCATGAAACATTTGCAAATAGCCACTGACAAATGCATTGTGTATACAAAAAACCGTAAATTTAATTTTTGTGAATCTTGGCTTGCAAAATTCATAAACGTTTCATGCATGCAAAAATTTCTTGTCATACAGTATTATATGTGTAAATATTCTGCCTACTCCTTTTTTTTTGTTGTCTCCCGTTCAAGACACAGTCAAAGATTCCTTGGAGCCTCATCCAGAGAACTTGTACAAAGAGGTGAGAGTTTCGGAGAAACCCAGTGCGCCTCGCCAAATACCCCGCCCACCTCCAGACAAGGTACCTGTCCAGACTCTGCACTCTTGGAGCAGAGACCATAGCGATGAGCTCAAACCTGGCTTTGTCACGCCAATAAGTGAGCCAAAGAGACCAGCGAGTGGTCTACCAAGTGAGTATGAATCGGGGGAAACCTCATCTATGTTTTTTTTTTTGTGTGTGTGTGTCACTTGTTCAGTGTTTGATGTGATGATACCAACTGGAAAATTCTTTGGAAATCCTGTTTGGAAAATTTCTGCCATTCTGTTTTGTGTGATTTTACTGTACTTGTATATGGTGTTGAAAAGCACATCTGATGAATGGTTTCTGGCTATTGCATGATATGCATGATGCAGAAATGTGCACCTGTGTCCTTTAGTTCAGCTTAAATGTTTACTTATCTATCTATTTCTTTGTCTATCAAAAATCAGTGTATTCATCTCTATATCTATCATCTGTCTATTTATTTTGATATTTATTTATTTAATTATTTATTGATTCATCTATCTATTTATCTATCTATCTATCCATCCATCCATCCATCCATCTATCTATCTATCTAGTATCTATCTATCTAACTATCTATCTATCTATCTATCTATCTATCTATCTATCTATCTATTTATCTGTCTGTCAATTAATCTAACTATCTGTAGATCACTATATTTCTATCTATATGTG